>NC_071630.1:2039401-2314401 GCF_014839835.1 Dryobates pubescens
GGGAGGTAAAGAAGGCAGCCAAAGAAGTGGCCAAGAAAGCCAACAGCATTTCCATTCCTCTTCCCTCAGTGTTGTGAGCTGCAGCTGCCCAGCTCACTGGAGGAAGCAGACTTGGAAGACAATCCCTTTTATTAAGCCAAAGATCCCAGGGCCAAAGTGATGCATAAGCAGCTACTGCAAGTGTCAGCCTGCCAAGAACTGCACTAAGCTAAACCAAAACCCCAAACCCAAAGCAGACAAAACCCCAAACCCACACCCAGGATAAGGCACGAAACCAAGGCCCTCAGGTTAGCACAACTGGTGAGATGCAGGATGGGGAGGGGGAACCCAACACCACCTAATCAACTCAACCATGGCACCAAGCACCCTATCAAGTCTCCTCCTGAACACCTCCAGGGATGGGGACTCCACCACCTCCCTGGGCAGCACATCCCAAGGGCCAACAACTCTCTCTGGGAAGAACTTCTTCCTAGCCTCCAGCCTAAACCTCCCCTGGCACAGCCTGAGGCTGTGTCCTCTTGGTCTGGGGCTGGCTGCCTGGGAGAAGAGCCCAACCCCCACCTGGCTCCAACCTCCCTGCAGGGAGTTTTAGAGAGCAATGAGGTCTCCCCTGAGTCTCCTCTTCTCCAGGCTAAGCAACCCCAGCTCCCTCAGCCTCTCCTCACAGGGCTGTGCCCCAGACCCCTCCCCAGCTTTGTTGCCCTTCTCTGGACACCTTCCAGCAAGTCAACCTCCTTCCTAAACTGAGGAGCCCAGAACTGGACACAGGACTCAAGGTGTGGCCTAACCAGTGCAGTGTACAGGGGCAGAATGACCTCCCTGCTCCTGCTGGCCACACTCTTCCTGATGCAGGCCAGGCTGCCCTTGGCCTTCTTGGCCCCCTGGGCACACTGCTGGCTCATGTTCAGCCTACCATCAACCAGCACCCCCAGGTCCCTCTCTGCCTGGCTGCTCTCAGCCACTCTGCCCCCAGCCTGCAGCACTGCCTGGGGTTGCTGTGGCCAAAGTGCAGCCCCTGGCACTTGGCTGTGTTCAATCTCCTGCCCTTGGCCCCTGCCCCTCTGCCCAGCCTGTTGAGGTCCCTCTGCAGAGCTCTGCTGCCCTCTCCCAGCTCAGCTCCTGCCCCCAGCTTGGTGTCACCTGCAAACTTACTGCTGAGGGACTCAGCAGTCCTGGTCCTGCTGGCCAAGGCTCTTGTGTGCTCTGCTCACAAGGCAGCAAGCCCAGGACCTAGCAGGGGTGACCATGGCATGCTCTAGTCAGCTCACACAGGGCTTTAGCAGGATGAAAAGGGTGCTTTTAACTACTGCTGCCTCCTGACACCGAGCCAAAGGCTGATGCCAAGGCAAGTAACCTAACCACAAATCAGACTTCAAGTGTGTTTAGAATTTGACTTGAAGGCTTCACTTACAAAAGCCAGGAGGAAATTGGGCTTCCACTGTCTGAACACAAGGAAAGACAAGAGCAGCTGCACAAGAATGAAGCTAATCTTGGCTAAGAAGCCAAGCCTCAAGAGGAAAAGCTCCACAGAGCACTCCAGCCTTGCCTCCATCATTTTCTTTGGTTGCTCATGGGTTTGGTTGTGGTTTTATTTAACTTTAATCTTCTCAATCCCTTCTCTCCCAGGTCCAACCACTCCCTTCCACTGACCTGGGGAGAGCCATCTTCATGTTATGGCTTTCAGAAGCAGGAGGGACCATTCCTTCATTGTATCAGTCAGGGTTGGAAGGGACCACAAGGATCAGCCAGTTCCAACCCCCCTGCCATGGGCAGGGACACCCCACACTAGATCAGGCTGCCCACAGCCTCATCCAGCCTGGCCTTAAACACCTCCAGGGACAGGGCCCCAACCACCTCCCTGCACAACCCATTCCAGGGCTTCACCACTCTCCTGGGGAAGAACTTCCTCCTCACCTCCAGCCTCAATCTCCCCACCTCCAGCTTCATTCCATTCCCCCCAGTCCTATCACTCCCTGAGATCCTGAGCAGTCCCTCCCCAGCCTGCTTGGAGCCCCCTGCAGATCCTGGAAGGCCACAATGAGATCACCTCAGAGCCTTCTCTTCTCCAGGCTGAACAGCCCCAACTCCTTCAGTCTGTCCTCACAGCAGAGCAGCTCCAGCCCTCTGCTCATCCTCCTGGCCCTGCTCTGGACGCCTTCCAGCCCCTCCAGATCCCTCTTGGGATAGGGGCTCCAGAACTGGAGGCAGGACTCCAGGTGGGGTCTCCCCAGAGCTGAGCAGAGGGGCAGAATCCCCTCCCTTGCCCTGCTGGCCACACTTCTCTTGCTGCAGCCCAGGCTCTGCTTGGCTTTCTGGGCTGCAAGTGCACACTGAGAGCTCCTGCTGAGCTTCTCCTCCCCCAGCACCCCCAAGGCTCTCTCCTCAGGGCTGCTTTCCAGCCAGTCCCTGCCCAGCCTGCATTTGTGCCTGCCATTGCCTCCACCCAGCTGCAGGACCCTGCCCTTGGTCCTGTTGAACCTCCTGAGGGTGGCTTGTGCCCACCTCTCCAGCCTGTCCAGCTCCCTCTGGTCCCTTCCTGACCACTTCCATTGATCTGCAGCTGCCACCAACCACTGCAGATTATACATTCAACCCACTTGGAGACAGGATGGTGTCTGGAGATTAGCAATGCAGATGCACAAGCTGCATCTCATACCCAGCCCAGCATCCAGTGACAGCCTAATAATTAATCTCTTCCAAGTGCAACACATTTTTTACTTCCAGTTAGTTTCATCTTCAGCTACAGGTATGACTCCTGCTCTGTTTTCTTCCTTAAGGATGGAGAACTTCTTCCCTTCAGCTCCTGGGCCCTGTACAGGTGGTTTTGAATCACCAGGTCAATATCCCTTGGATTTAAAGGGGGGGAGGGAAGAGGAGAGGGTAAGCAAAGCCCTTGGCAAGGCTCAAGGTGCATTTTCTGGGCTTCTGATCATTCCCTTTATAAAAATAATCCCTTTGGTGCTGGTATCTGAACCAGATGATAATGCTGTAGGCACTCTAAGAGCATCAGCAGAATACTAACTGCCTACTCCTTTGCAATAGTAATGATTAGAGAGCCAGACCAGCCTCCAGCCCACACCTCCCTTCCTACCAGCATGAGAAACAAGCAGTTCCCACTCAAAACAGCTCAGGGAGGAGGGCTGGAGGCTTTGTGGGACAACCCCCAAACTAAAAGCACTGAAGATCAGCCCAGGGAACACTGCTTTCACTATCCAAACTAGCCCACCCCTGTGCTCTGGTTAATCACACAGTACCACCAAGGCTGGAAGAGACCTCGAGTCCAACCTGAATGCAGAGCCCTCAGTTACTTCCAGCTCTGGACAGGTGAAGCTATCTGCTGCCACAGCCCAGAGACCTTCACAAAAGGCCTTTCAAACAGCAGCCTCCACTTGTGCACCAGAGAGCTGGGAGAGAGGGAAGCAACACAAGGATGAGCTCCAGGATGAGGGAACGCCACGTGTGGAGGCAGAGCAGAACCTTCACCCTTCCAACCAGCAAACTGCAGAGATAAAAGGGGGGGAGGAAATAAAGGAGGCTACCATGGCAGACCAGACTTAAATCCCCCTCAGTGCAACCAAAATGCTTTCACATTTCCAATCCCCTCCCCAGGAAAAGCAGAAAAACCTTGAGGGCAAACACGAGGGCTGAGCACACACAGCTCCCACGACCCCCAAGCAGATCAAGGCTCCAGGCATGTGTTACAGCTTCACAGACACACAGACTGCACTGGGTTGGGAGGGACCCTCAAAAGGCAGCTTGTCCAAACCCCTGCAGGCAGCAGGGACATCCCCAGCTGGGGCAGGCTGCCCAGGCACACATCAAGGCTAATCCTGAATGTCTGCAGGGATGGAGCCCCAACCACCTCTCTGGGCAACCTGCTGCGGCGTCTCACGGGCCTGGGGCACAGCCCTGTGAGGAGAGGCTGAAGGAGCTGGGGTTGCTTAGCCTGGAGAAGAGGAGGCTCGGGGGTGACCTTATTGCTCTCTACAACTTAAGGGAGGTTGTAGACAGGCAGAGGTTGGTCTCTTCTCCCAGGCACCCAGCACCAGAACAAGAGGACACAGTCTCAAGCTGTGCCAGGGGAGGTTCAGGCTGGATGTTAGGAGGAAGTTCTACAGAGAGAGAGAGATTGGCCCTTGGGATATGCTGCCCAGGGAGGTGGTGGAGTCCCCATCCCTGGAGGTGTTTAGGAAGAGACTTGATGGGGTGCTTGGTGCCATGGTTGAGTTGATTAGATGGTGTTGGATGATGGGTTGGACTCCATGATCTCAAAGGTCTCTTCCAACCTGGTTAATTCTATTCTATTCTGTTCACTGTGCAGAACTTCTCCCTGCTGTCTAACCTAAATCTGCTCTGCTCCAGTTTCAAACCATTGCCCCTTGTCCTATCACCACAGGCCCTTCCAAACAGTCTCTCCCCAGCTTTCCTGTGGGTCCCTTTCAGACACTGAAATGCAGCTCTAAGGTCTCCCCAGAGCTTTATCTTCTGAACAGCCCCAACTCTCCCACCCATAGCAGAGCCCTCTGATCATCTTCCAGGTCTCTCTCCTGTTGGGGTCCCCATAGCTGGGCACAGCCCTGCAGGTGAGAGCTCCCCAGAGCAGAGGGACAGGATCCAGCCCCTCCACTGCTGGCCACACTGCTTTGGATGCACTCCAGGCTGCCCTTGGCCTTCTGTACTGCTGCAAGTGCCCACTGCCGGCTCATGTCCAGCTTCTCCCCCACCAGCACCCCCAAGTCCTTCGCTGCAGGGCTGCTCTCAATCTCATCACCCACCACCCTGGATTGATATCAAGGGCAGCCCTGACCTCTGCCTTCTCTTCTCCAGCTGTGATTTCCCCATCTTAGGTAATTTCCCTGGCACTACTTCATCAGGTGCTCAGGTAGGGAGCGAGGAATAAAACATCTACACAGAAGCAGCGTGCCAGCTCCCAGCCCACCAAATGTTCCACACTCCCTAAGTCACATCAAGCAGATTTTCCAGCCTCTTACACTGCCTGTGCCTCTGGAATAACAGGAAAAAACCCACTCTTAAAAGACACAGCTTTAAAATTAACTCCTCTTGCTCTCAGCCCAATCCTCAACGTCAGGAGAGCCTCCTCCCTCTCAGGCAGCACTCAGCCTCTATTAGCCTGGCCCTGCCACACAGGTGCTACCCAAGAAACTGAACCTTTCAGGGTGATGAAAAGTAGCAGGAGACCAAAACTTGGGATCTCTAATCCCAACCTAATCACAGCCCTTTGATCTCAGAACTACTGCTCAGCCTCCACCACAGCGTTACAGAGAAGGATGTAAGGCTTTCAAGTGTGGCATCCTCTCGACAAGCAAGGGAAGCCAAACAATTAGGGCACTGTTAATTCACTGATTAATCAGGCCTAAGGTGTGCTTTAACATTAAAGTGATGCTGAAGCCAGAGCACAGAGCCTCAGATGATCTCCACCCCTGCTAATGGTTCCTGCCTCCAACTCAGCCACGCTTGCAATGCAAATAGCGTTCATCATGCAAGGGTTTTCACCTGGTAAATACATTAATATTTCATAGGTTTATTTAGACTATAACCACCATGGAAATTAGCTTAACAAGCAGCTCATAAAATAGTGCTTAAAGGCAGCAGGCTGTGTGGAGGGAAACTCAACAGGCAGGAGGTGCGAGGAGGCTGAGTGCCAGGTCCTGCGCTGGGGTCACGACAACCCCAGCAGCACTCCAGGCTTGGGTCACAGGGACTGGAACCTGCCCAGGGCCAGGGGAGGGTTATCACAGTCTCACAGCAGCACAGCATCACCAAGGTTGGAAGAGACCTCAAAGATCATCCAGTCCAACCTGGCACCACAGACCTCATGGCCAGACCATGGCACCAAGTGCCACATCCAATCCCCTCTTGAACACCTCCAGGGATGGGGACTCCACCACCTCCCTGGGCAGCACATCCCCAGGGCCAACTCTCTCTGGGAAGAGCTTTCTCCTCACCTCCAGTCTAAACCTCCCCTGGCACAGCTTAAGACTGTGTCCTCTTGTTCTGGGGCTGGGTGCCTTGGAGAGGAGACCAACCCCCACCTGGCCACAACCACCTTTCAGGTAGTTGTAGAGGGCAATGAGGTCAACCCTGAGCCTCCTCTTCTCCAGGCTAAGCAACCCCAGCTCCCTCAGCCTCTCCTCACAGGGCTGTGCTCAAGGCCTCTCCCCAGCCTTGTTGCCCTTCTCTGGACACCTTCAAGTCTCTCAATGTCCTTCCTAAACTGAGGGGCCCAGAACTGGACACAGGACTCAAGGTGTGGCCTCAGCAGTGCTTTGCACAGGGCACAATGACCTCCCTGCTCCTGCTGGCCACACTGTTCCTAATGCAGGCCAGGCTGCCCTTGGCCTTCTTGGCCCCCTGGGCACACTGCTGGCTCATGTTCAGCCAGCTGTCAATCAGCACCCCCAGGTCCCTCTCTGCCTGGCTGCTCTCAGCCACTCTGCCCCCAGCCTGTAGCTCTGCCTGGGGTTGCTGTGGCCAATGTGCAGCATCTGGCACTTGGACTTGTTGAATGCCATCCTGTTGGACTCTGCCCATCTGCCCAGCCTGGCAAGGTCCCTCTGCAGAGCCCTTCTGCCCTCTAACTGACCAACATCTGCTCCCAGCTTGCTGTCATCTGCACATTTGCTGATGGCTGACTCAGTGCCCTCATCCAGATCATCAATGAAGATATTAAAGAGGCTGGGGCCCAGCACTGCTCCCTGGGGGACGCCACTGGTGCCTGGCTGCCAGCTGGCTGTGCACCATTCACCACCACTCTCTGGGCTCAGCCTCCAGCCAGTTCCTCACCCAGCTCAGAGCTGCTGTCCCAGCCAGGGGCTGACAGCTTGGCCAGGAGTTTGCTGGGGGGGATGGTGGCAAAGGCCTTGCTGAGGTCCAGGCAGACCACATCCACAGCCTGCCCCACAGCCAGCAGGCAGTGCCCTGGGCATGGAAGGAGATCAGGTTGGAGAGGCAGGACCTGCCCTTCCTAAACCCATGTTGGGTTATTTGGCAGCTGGCTGAAGCTGAGCCAGCAGTGTGCTCAGGTGGCCTGGATCAGCAATGGTGTGGCCAGCAGGAGTAGGGCAGGGATCATCCCCCCTGTACTGGGCACTGGCGAGGTCACACATCAAATACCAAGCTCAGTTTGGGGCCTCTCAGTGCAAGAAGGACATGGAGAGTGTCCAGAGAAGGGTCAAGAAGCAGTTCTAGATGAAGGGTCTGGAGAACAAGCCTGGTGAGGAGCAGCTGAGGGAGCTGGGGTTGTTTAGTCTGGAGAAAAGATGGCTGAGGGGAGACCTGATTGCTGTCTGCAATGCCCCAAAAGCAGACTGGAGTGAGGTGGGGGTGGGCTCTGCTCCCTGCTCCCCAGCAACAGCCTCAAGCTGTGCCAAGGCAGTGGTGGAGTCCCCATCTCTGGAAAGACATGCAGATGTGGTGCTGAGGTTTAGCACCAGCCTGGGCACTGAATGGTTGAACTCTGTTTGAAAAGGTTTCCTCCAGTCTGAATGATTGACCCCAATGTTAGGGGCTGCAAAGGATCATCCAGCCCAAGCTCCCTGCCAGAGCAGGAGCACCCAGGGCAGATCACATAGCAACACATCCAGGTGGCTTGTGAATAACTCCAGAGAGGGAGACTCCACAGCCCCCCTGGGCAGCCTGCTCCAGTGTCCCATCACCCTCACAGGGGAAAAATTCTTCCTCCTGTTTCCATGCAACTTCCTCTGCCTCAGCTTCCACCCCTGCCCCTTGTGCTGGCATTGGGCAGCACCCAGCAGAGCCTGGCTCCAGCCTCTGCCTCACCTTCCACCCCTGCCCCTTGTGCTGGCATCAGGCAGCACCCAGCAGAGCCTGGCTCCAGCCTCTGCCTCAGCTTCCACCCCTGCCCCTTGTGCTGGCATCGGGCAGCACCCAGCAGAGCCTGGCTCCAGCCTCTGCCTCAGCTTCCACCCCTGCCCCTTGTGCTGGCATCAGGCAGCACCCAGCACAGCCTGGCTCCAGCCTCTGCCTCACCTCCCACCCCTGCCCCTTGTGCTGGCATCAGGCAGCACCCAGCACAGCCTGGCTCCAGCCTCTGCCTCACCTCCCACCCCTGCCCCTTGTGCTGGCATTGGGCAGTACCCAGCACAGCCTGGCTCCAGCCTCTGGGCACTCACCCTGCACATGGCCTATGAGATGCACACTCTGCAGCCCCTTCAGAAACAGGCCAGAGATCAGAGCAGCCGCAGGGGCAAAACTCCAAACCACCACCACATTTTAAACCACCTTTTGGAAGGAGCATCCTCCAACCCCCGCTCTTTTGCTACCACAAAGTTGTTCAGCTAAACAACCAAAACACTAAAAATGTGCCTGAAAGGATGTAGTCTGCCTGGACCTCAGCAAGGCCTTTGACACTGTCCCCCCCAACAAACTCCTGGCCAAGCTGTCAGCCCCTGGCTGGGACAGCAGCACTCTGAGCTGGGTGAGGAACTGGCTGGAGGCTGAGCCCAGAGAGTGGTGGTGAATGGTGCCACAGCCAGCTGGCAGCCAGGCACCAGTGGTGTGCCCCAGGGAGCAGTGCTGGGCCCCAGCCTCTTGAACATCTTCACTGATGATCTGGAGGAGGGCATTGAGTCCATCAGCAGGAAATTTGCAGGTGACACCAAGCTGGGGGCAGGAGTTGAGCTGCTGGAGGGTAGAGAGGCTCTGCAGAGGGACCTCAACAGGCTGGGCAGAGGGGCAGAGGCCAAGGGCAGGAGATTGAACACATCCAAGTGCCAGGGGCTGCACTTTGGCCACAGCAACCCCAGGCAGTGCTGCAGGCTGGGGGCAGAGTGGCTGAGAGCAGCCAGACAGAGAGGGACCTGGGGGTGCTGGTTGATGGTAGGCTGAACATGAGCCTGCAGTGTGCCCAGGCAGCCAAGAGGGCCAAGGGCATCCTGGCCTGCATCAGGAAGAGTGTGGCCAGCAGGAGCAGGGAGGTCATTCTGCCCCTGTACACTGCACTGCTTAGGCCACACCTTGAGTCCTGTGTCCAGCTCTGGGCTCCTCAGGTTAGGAAGGAGGTTGACTTGCTGGAAGGTGTCCAGAGAAGGGCAACAAAGCTGGGGAGGGGTCTGGAGCACAGCCCTGGGAGGAGAGGCTGAGGGAGCTGGGGTTGGAGCCTGCAGAAGAGGAGGCTCAGGGGAGACTTCATTGCTCTCTGCAACTGCCTGAAAGGAGGTTGGAACCAGACAGAGGTTGGGCTCTTCTCCCAGGCACCCAGCACCAGAACAAGAGGGCACAGTCTCAGGCTGTGCCAGGGGAGGTTCAGGATGGAGTTTAGGAGGAAGTTCTACACAGAGAGAGTGATTGCCCATGGGAATGTGCTGCCCAGGGAGGTGGTGGAGTCCCCATCCCTGGAGGTGTTCAGGAGGAGACTTAAGAGGGTGCTTGGTGCCATGGTTGAGTTGATTAGGTGGTGTTGGGTGATAGGTTGGACTTGATGATCTTGAAGGTCTCTTCCAACCTGGTTTATTCTATTCTATTCTAATTCCACCTGGAAGGGAATGAATTCATCTCCAAGATGCATCCAAAGGCACTTCAGATTCTATTTGCTGATGACAATCACAGAGGTTAAAGCTGCCTAGCTCTGACCTCCAGTGAAGGAGCATTCCTCTCCTCCAGACTGTCACTTGGATTTCAAGCAGCTGAACAACCTGAAAAGCAGGAGGAGTCTTCTGCACCTGCAGGAGTGGACTCAGCACAATGCCAGCCAGGGATTTCACCACTCTGGGGGCAAAAGCAGAGGTAAAGTGTTCGAAACCGGTTTGGAAGGGGTTGAGCTTTTGCAGAGGATTCCAAAACCAGGCAGTGCTTAAATATCTGTGGGGAGAACACCTGAAAGTGACACTCTGCAAGGAACTGCTCACACCCCCAAAGCCTCCAAAGGCATGAGTTTGGAGGTTGGTTTCTGCAGGGTTTGGGGGGGGGGGGGGGGGGGGTTGTTGCTGTTTGCTCTGGTTTCAAATCAGTTCTATGCTGAGTTTATCCTGGACTTGGCAACCAGAGACTCAGCAGTCCTTCAGATTCAGCAGAGCCATAGAATCATTGAGGCTGGAAGAGATCTTTAAGAGCCCCAAGTTCAACAGCTCAGCACTGCCAGGTCACCACTCAACCACAGCCCCTCAATACCACATCTATGTAGCTTCAAGGCCTCCAGGGGTGGGCAGCCCACCACAGCCCCGGGCGGCTCTGGGGAGCCCACCACCACCCCGGGCGGCTCCGGGCGCGGGGGGCCCACCACCGCCCCGGGCGGCTCCGGGGCTGGGGAGCCCACCACCGCCCCGGGCGGCTCCGGGGGTGCGGCGCCCACCACCGCCCCGGGCTGCTCCAGGGCTGGGGGCCCACCACCACCCCGGGCGGCTCTGGGGCTGGGCGGCCCACCACCGCCCTGGGCGGCTCTGGGGCTGGGCGGCCCACCACCGCCCTGGGCGGCTCCAGGGGTGCGCAGCCCACCACCGCCCCGGGCGGCTCCGGGCGTGGGGAGTCCACCACCGCCCCGGGCGGCTCCGGGCACGGGCAGCCCACCACCGCCCTGGGCGGCTCTGGGGCTGGGCGGCCCACCACCGCCCTGGGCGGCTCCAGGGGTGCGCAGCCCACCACCGCCCCGGGCGGCTCCGGGCATGGGGAGCCCACCACCGCCCTGGGCGGCTCCAGGGGTGCGCAGCCCACCACCGCCCCGGGCGGCTCCAGGGGTGTGCAGCCCACCACCGCCCCGGGTGGCTCCGGCATGGGGAGCCCACCACCGCCCCGGGCGGCTCCAGGGGTGCGCAGCCCACCACCGCCCCGGGTGGCTCCGGCATGGGGAGCCCACCACCGCCCCGGGCAGCTCCGGGCGTGGGGAGCCCACCACCGCCCCGGGCGGCTCCGGGCGTGGGGAGCCCACCACCGCCCCGGGCGGCTCCGGGCGTGGGGAGCCCACCACCGCCCCGGGCGGCTCCAGGGGTGCGGCGCCCACCACCGCCCCGGGCTGCTCCAGGGCTGGGGGCCCACCACCGCCCTAGGCGGCTCCGGGCGCGGGGAGCCCACCACCGCCCCGGGCGGCTCCGGCATGGGGAACCCACCACCGCCCCGGGTGGCTCCAGGGGTGCGGAGCCCACCACCGCCCCGGGCGGCTCCGGGGGTGCGCAGCCCACCACCGCCCCGGGCGGCTCCGGGGGTGCGCAGCCCACCACCGCCCCGGGCGGCTCCGGGGGTGCGCAGCCCACCACCGCCCCGGGCGGCTCCGGGGGTGCGCAGCCCACCACCGCCCCGGGCGGCTCCGGGAGCGGGGGGCCCACCACCGCCCCGGGCGGCTCCGGGAGCGGGGGGCCCACCACCGCCCCGGGCGGCTCCGGGAGCGGGCAGCCCCCCACCGCCCTGGGCAGCCTGTTCAAGGCCTTGACAACCCTCTGGGGGAAGAAATTGTTCCCTGTGTGCAACCCAAACCTCCCCTGGGGCAACTTGAGGCAGTTTCCTCTCATTCTGTTACTTGTTCCTTGGGAAGTTCCTGTGGCTCCAACCTCCTTTCAGGGAGCTGTTCAGCCTCCCCTCAGCCTCCTGCTCTGAACATCCCCAGCTGCCTCAACTGCTCCTCAACAGCCCTGTTCTCCAGACCCTTCCCCAGCTTTGCTGCCCTTCTCTGGACCTGCTCCAGCATGATGGGGCTGAAATCCTTCCAGAAAGTCGAGGCACTGAGGTTATAAAACACACACAGAGGCTTCAAAGGTGCTTGCAGGTGTTTATGGCTGTAAGGGTGATCACAGAACCATCAAGTTCTTTGGTTTGGAAAAGACCTCCAAGATCACCCAGCCCAACCAGCAACCCAACCCCACCATGGCCACCAAACCCTGGCCCCCAGTGCCATGGCCACACGAGGTCTGGAACACCTCCAGCCATGGGGACTCCACCACCTCCCTGGGCAGCCTCTGCCAGGCCCTGACCACTCTGGCACCAAAGACATTTTTCCTCATCTCCAATCTGAGCCTCCCCTGGCACAACTCCAGGCCAGTTCCTCTCCTTCTATCACCTGAGACTGGGGAAAAGAAACCAACTCCACCTCACTCCAATGCAAACCTCTCAGGGAGCTGCAGAGAGCAATGAGGCCTCCCCCCTCAGCCTCCTCTCCTCCAGGCTAAACACCCCCAGTTCCCTCAGCTGCTCCTCCCCAGCCCTATGCTCTGGACTCTTCACCAGCTTTGCTGCCCTGCTTTGGACCTGCTCCAGCCCCCCCCCCATGTCCTTCCTGGAGTGAGGGTAATTACCCAGCAACCAAAAAAAAAAAGGGGAGGACTTCAAACTCAGCCCTGGGAACAAATCAGCAGCCAGGGAAACAACATTCACACAGCCTAACAAAACAAGCACAGCCTCTCCTTCCCTCTCCAGTTGATGGACTCAAAAGCAAGCTTTCCCCTAGCTGCTTCCTCTTGGTATTCCACCTTGGAGGCTCCCAGCTTTTCTGTGGCACACCAGGGAGCCAAAATCAACAGGTCATTTGAGCAGCAGCACTCCCAGCTTCCAAAGCTCCTCTGCCTTACAGGAATGCTCCTGGTGGGAATCACAGAAGGGTTTGGGTTGGAGGGGACCTCCTCCAGAGCTCACCTGCAGCCAGCAGGGACACTCTCCACTAGATCAGGTTGCTCAGGTTGCTTTGTTGAGCCTGACCTTGAGTATCTCCAGGGATGAGGCCTCAACTGCCTCCCTGGGCAACTTGTTGCAGTGTTCTGCCAGCTTTATGGTGCACAACTCGCTCCTCACATCCAATCTGAATCTGCTCTGCTCTCATTGCAAACCACTGCCCTTTGTCCTGTGACTGCAGGCCTCTGGAAACAGTCCCTCTGCACCCTTCTCATAGCCTTCAAGTACTGGAAGGCCACTCTGAGGTCTCCCTGGAGCCTTCTCTTCTCCAGGATGAACAACCTCAGCTCCCTCAGCCTGTCCTCGCAGCAGAGCTGGCCCCAAGCCCCTGATCACCTTCATGGCCCTCTCTGGACCTGCTCCATCAGGTCCCCCTCCTTCCTTTCTTGAGGGCTTCAGAGCTGGGTGCTCTGTAAGATCACCTTCGACACCTAGAGCAAAAAAGCTGCTTCTGCAGGAAATTCCACCCAGAAATCTTAAGTCTGCTACTTGGAGCAAAGCTGTGTCCAAACATTGTCCTCACTGAGGCTGTCACACACACAGCAGCTCCCCCAGGGCTACCATTTACTACAGCTTGACTGTTGTTTTAACGGCCTCAGATGGCTTAGATTAGCTCCCCACCCATTTCAAAATGTGATCCTCATGTTCCTGGTATTGTCCAAACAAGCTGTCAGAGGCTGTAAGGGTTAGATTTAACAGTTGCATCATCAGCAACAGCCAACAACTAGAGCAGAGCAGATTTAGAGTGGATGTTAGGAACAAGTTCTGCACCAGGGGGCTGGGGGAACACTGGAAAAGGCTGTCCAGGGAGGTGGTTGGGGCCCCATATTCCAAGGTCAGGCTCAACAAGGCTCTGACCAACCTGATCTAAGGAAGATGTCCCTGCTGACTGGGACTGGATGAGCTCTGGAGGTCCCTTCCAACCCAAACCACTCTCTGACTCTATGGGAACGTGTCACTTCTTCCCCTCTGCTGTCACCTCCAAGGCAAAGGCAAGATCTGAGACAACAGCTGTGTCTGACTTGCCCAACGTGCCACCCAGTGTGCACAATGCAGGGCTTTCACTCAGAGGCTAAACACCAGGGGTTAAACAGCAGGGCTACCCCGAAGCCAGTTGCTTTAACTCATCTCTCAGAGCAGCAGCACCCCAGGAAGTCCATTTCACGTCAGGATCCAACCCACCACGGCTGCGGTAGGGCAGGAGAGCTGTTGAGTCTAAGGCCAGCTGACAGTGCTCCTTGCAGGCTGACAGGCAAATAAGGACAAGGCTGCAGACAGGCACCTTGGGAGAGGAAACTGAATCCCAAACAAGCCAGAGATGTCCTGTCGACGGCTGGGGTGTCACTCCAGGCAAAGATTCACCTTCAGCACTGCCTATCAGGCAGCGGCACAGCAAGGCAAGAGCAGCAGCCAGCCAGCAAGCTGCTGACGAGCAGGGCAGGCTTGGGGGTGGGGGGGGAAGGAAAACCACAAACAAGGCTTAACATTCAAGGGAGAGTGGAGCTCTCATGCAGGCCCAACGTCACAGCTTGCACTTGCTGAAAACCAAGGGGGTGATGCAAGGCATCCCTTCGTCTCCTGCTTGTCCTGACCGTGCCCTGCGCCCCAGCCCTCTGCTCCCCCCCCAACTCCCCCTCCGCCTTTAACGACAAAAGCTGATCAACCAGATGATAGAAACCTCCACCTCGCTAAAATGGCAGAAAACCAATAAGCACTGGAACCGAAAGAAAGCACAGGGAGGGGCCACCCAACCGGGAAGAAAGGAACGAGCAGAGCTCGCCAGCGACCGCCCGCAAGTGCAGCTCCCAGAGCCGGTTCCTCCCCGCCAGGGGCTCCGAAAGCTCCCAGACAGGTGAAAGGAACAAGCGAGCGGCAAGTTATTCACAAAGCAAGCATCACGGCGGGTTTTGCGGCCGTGACAGGCGCTGCATCCATCAGGAGCGGCTCGGAACGCCTGCCCCGAGCCTCTCGCTGCATTGCCTCCCCAGAATTAAAACACCAAGTCAGATAAGGATCTTAAATTCTTTGGGGCTTTTAAGCCAGGAGGAGGTAATTGCTTCAAGACTCCCTTTGATAAGGGTAACCACCAAGTCACTGCCATCTGCTCTCACCACAATAATAACCATTAAAACCGACCCAGCCTGACATTCCTGGAGAGAGAGCAGCGGGAGAGGCCGAGGGCTAAAGAGACCTCAGCCCTCAAACAGCTCAAAGACACTTCCCCCCCCCCACCCCCGAAGGCTTCTTCAAAGTGAGCGAGAACCACCGAGGAATGAATGAAAAGAGAGGGGTAGAGAAGACCCTGAGGTGGCAACTGCGTTTTTCACTTGAGCTTGACTTAAACCGCTCACGACAGAGGTTTGGCAACACCACAGGTTACCCAGCCAACCCTTCCTGCGCAAACGGAGCCAGCTCTGAAGATTGTATACCCAGTTTTACCCAAGCAGAAGCAAGCACCGGAAAGCCAGCTGCCCCTGCAGCCCAGCTCTGCGCGAAGGTGGGGATCTGAACCCGAACAAAAGCCCTCCTCGGGTCACCGCTGCGACCAGCCGGGAAAGACAGCCCCGGCGCGACGCGGGCTGCTCTCCAGGGACCTCCGAAAGCAGAGCAACCCTCCAAGGCACCCACAACAAAGCCGCCCCACCGGGTGCTCTCCCGCCCAGGAGGCCGCTGGCAGGGCGGCAGCGCGGAGCCCGGAGGTGTGAATAAAGAGGGGAAGAGGCTCCCCTCACCCGCCCGCCACCCCCGCCGGCAGCTCCCCGAGCCGGCCCGGCCCCCTCCACAGCGCGGGAAGCGCCGGCCCGCAGGCAAAGCCCGCTCTTTGAACCCAAAATCAGGGGCCAAAGAAGACAGGGCAGCCCGGGCGGCGCTCGCCGGGCTGAGGAGCGGCGGCGGGGCCGAGCGGGCGGCGCGGAGCCCCGCTCTTTGTTCGCTACCGCCGCTAGGCCCGGCCCGACCCGACCCGGCGAGGCGCCCGGCCCGTACCTCACGGACGTCCTGCAGGCACTCGAGGACGGCGAGGTTGTTGGCCCAGCTGTGCTTGGAGCAAAGCCGCACCACGTCCTCCCGGCACACCGCCTCCTCCGACAGCTTCCACCCGCTGCCCGAGCCGCCGCCACCGACACGGGGAGGTCGCGGGGCCGCCGCGCCCAGCGCCACCGACTGCCCCTGCACGGCCGCGACGGGGCCGGCGCCAGGAGAGCCGCTCGCCGCCGGTCGAGCCGCCAGCGCCAGGAGCAAAAGGAACGCCGGGCCCGGGCAGCGGCTCCGGACACGTCCGCACGGCGCCATCTTGGATCCGCCACCTCCGGCGCGAGCGCCCGCCCACCCAGCGGCACGCACGGCGTATGCAAATCGACGCGCCGCGACGTCAGCGCACCGCCCCCCTGCGCGCCACGCCTCCGTGGGGATGGGGCGGGAGTTCGTCTGGCCCCGCCCCGCAGCGCCCCCTCGGCCGCGTCCCCCCTCCCTCCGTCTCGCTTCCTGAGGCCTCGGCGCCATCATGGCCCCTGGCCGCCATTACAGCCCCCAGCGCCCACGGCCGCCCCCCGCTGCCATCGCAGCCTCACGCCCGCCCCCTCGGCCCCACGGAACGCTGCTCGTCAAAGTGCAGAGCCAGCGGTGGTGGCGGCAAGGGAGGCGGGAGCTGCGCGCCCGGCAACGTCGGAGCTAGGGGGAGGCAGCTCCCGTGTGGAATCTTCTCCCTCCCGCCTCGTGAAGTGGAGCTTGCAGGGCTGTCCGCCTTGGAGGGACAGGGGGAGAGCCGTTCAAAGCCTGGAAAGCACTTGGCTGCCCTAGCGATAGGATCATAGCATGGTTTGGGGTGGCAAAGAGCTTTTTAAGGTCATCCAGCCCCCCCCTGCGCCCGGCCCTGCCAGGGCACCACCGCTCCCCGGCCCTCAGCGCCGCCGCTTTGAACCCCCCCCGGGGCTGGAGACTCCACCACGGCCCTGGGCAGCCTACACCAGGCCTCGGCAGCCCCCCCGGGGGAAGAAACTGCTCCTCCTGGCCCCCCTAAAGCTCCCCTGGTGCGACTTGAGGCTGTTTCCTCTTGTCCTGTCCTTTGGTCCTTCAGAGAAGAGACCAACTCCTTCCTGGCTCCAACCTGCTGCAGAGAGCAATGAGGTCTCCCTCAGCCTCCTTTCCTCCAGGCTGAACAACCCCAGTTCCCTCAGCTGCTCCTTGCCAGCCTTGTGCTCTAGACCCTTCACCAGCTTCCTTGCCCTTCTTTGGACGGGCTCCAGCACCTCACTGTCCTTGGAGTGAGGGGCCCAAAACCAAACCCAGCCTCAGCAACAAGAGCTTTTAGGGTGCCCTCTCAGCAGGAGGAACTCACCAGGCTAGCTCACAGCACCCTCCTGGGCTGGGTTTGCCCCCAACACCTCAGCTCTGCTTCCAACAGCAGATGGAGGGGGGGGGGGGGACAAGGAGAATCCCCTCGTGGTGTCTCTGTCTGGTTGATTCCAGGAGCAGTTCTCCCAGCACTGGTTCAAAGTCAGAAGCTTTCACCTGGCTGCCAGGGGCATGCCCTAGGTCTGCCCCTAGCTTGGAGAAGCAGAGCTGCAGGGCTGCTCTCTTTGTGCCCCAGGACAAGCTAAGCCCTTCTTTGGGGGATGCCACAAGCTAACCAGGGCATCAAGAACAAGCTGGAGCCCAGCACTGTCACCAACCTGTGGGCACCTCATCCAGATGGAGTAAACAGCAGGAGAGGGAGGTGGACCAGTCAGCGAAGTCCCTGAGCTTTGTAGTTTGAGTGTCACACTAGGACACTGCGCTTGGGAAGGTGGCTTTGTGCTGGCAGGCAGGGGCCATGCAGCTAGGAACACTCAAAAACCAAAGCCAGCACAATTCAGCCTGCACTTGGCAGCCCCTTGGGCTTAGTGAAAGTTGCTTGAAGAGCTGGCTCCACTCCTCCATCCCTCACAGGCCAAGGACCCAGTGGAGATGGCTTATGGCTCCTTTCTCCTTCTCACACCCTTGGGAGCTCCCTGGAGACTCCTTTTTTGATGAGTAGCCCACATCCTTCTGCTCAGGAGAAACCTCCTCCCAACCTTGGGTTTTACCATTGCCACTAAATCACCACATTCATGCAGCAAGTCAAGCAAGGAAGAAGCATTTCTGTGCAGGCAGCGATGTCCCTGCCCATGCAACAACCCCAGAGCCTCACAGCACCCTCTTGGTGTTTTAAGCATTCTACCAGCAAGGCTGCATGCAGTACTGCTTGCAGCCATCTGCTTCTGTAGTTGGCAGCCATAAAGCACATTTATAAAGCCCCTGGCTTTGCAGAGTCAGGCTGAGGTGAGGTGAGCTGAGCTGCTTGGGGTGTCTCTTGCTCCTTCCCTGCAGCATCCTAACCCTCCACCACTGTGGGGGGAGGAAAAGCTCTTCCTCAGTCCATGCAGAGGAGCTGCTCCAGTGCTTAACTGGAAGCAGGCTGCTCGCTCCCCTGTGGCCATGGGCACAGCTCTGAGTCTTGGCTCAGTCTCCACACAGCACACCAAGGCCTTCCCTTCTCCCTCACCCACTGAACTGGCTCAGCTGCCTGCCCCCAGCCTGACAGGTCCCTCAAAACTTCAGCACTACCCTTCCCAGCTGATCATCATCTCCACCAACAAATGCTTCTTGAGGAAGCTAAAGACACTGCACCTCAAATGCTGTCCTTGGGGGGGGAGGGGCCCAAAGCTGCCCCCAGTGAGGTGCTGGAGTGTGGCCAAAGAAGGGCAGTGAAGATCAGGAAGGGTCTAGAGCACAAACCTTGTGAGGAGCACCTGAGGGACCTGGGGTTGTTTAGCCTGGAGGAAAGGAGGATGGGAGGAGACCTCACTCTCTACAGCTCCCTGGAAGGAGCTTGGAGCAAGGTGGAAGTCGTTCTCCTCTCCCACAGAGAAGAGGAGCCAGCCTAAAGTTGCACCAGTGAAGGTTCAGGTTGGACATGAGGAACAACTTCTTCCCCAAAGGGTTGTGAAGCCATGGCCCAGGCTGCCCAGGGCAGTGGTGGAGTCCCCAGCCCTGGCAGGGTTTCAAAGCTGTGCTGAGGGCCACAGTTCAGTGGTGTCCTGGCAGTGCCAGCTTAAGGGCTGGACTGGATGACCTTAAAGGTCTCTTCCAACCAAACCAATTTGCTGATTTTTTGCAAAGCTGTGGGCAAACAGGAGCCAAGGCTGCAGCTGCAGCCTTGTGTGTGTGAGAAGCAGCAGAGGAGCTTCATGCCTCTTCCACCCTTCATCCAGCCCACCACCACCTGACCTTTTTTCCCCCCCCCAGAACAGCGCTGTTGACACCTCTTGCTTCACAGAGCATCCAAAGCCCTGGCTCTCTCCTGCAGAGCCTGTTGCTCCTCCTGTATTTATGCAGCTCTGTGTTGCAGTTAGCACCTACCCTTAAAAAGAAACCCCACCAAACCCAAGCAGTAATCCACTGGGCACTTTTCCAAGCCTCTCTCCAACCTGCCTCACTTCTGCCTTCCCAAGCGCTCGGTGCTGCTCACAGCTTGATGCTGCCAGAAGCCACTAGGGCTCATTTCCCCTCTTCTGCCAGCAGAAACACCCAAATTGGACCTGATGGGAGACTAAAGCCCCTGGACCCTCCTGTTAATTATGCTCCACTGGGTGGGATAATCACTGAAATTACTGGAAGGCTCTTTTTTCCCTCTGGACCAGCACAGGTTGGGCCTTGCCTGTTACCTGCTGAGCTTGGCTGAAGGATTAGATGAGCATTTTAGGGCATAGTTCCCCAAACTCCTCTCTTTGTTATTTGCTACTTAGAGGCACCACTTTGGAATGGAATGGGGCATGAGCAACACCCCACAGGCCCTTGAGACGTTGCTGTAGCTCCAAGACTTTTATCAGTGAACCCCCAGGAGCAGGGCAGGAGATGGGCACCCACAGCCCATCTCCTTCAGCAAGGAGGTGAGAGCATGAAGCCTTTCTGCCTCCTCAGTAGCTTCCCTGGTTGATTGGGAGGTGAAGAGAGTTACAGAATCACAGAATGGTAGGGGCTGGCAGGGACCTCCAGAGATCATCCAGTCCAACCCCCACCCCTGCCAAAGCAGAATCACCCAGGTCAGGTCAGAGAGGAAGGCAGCCTCCAGAGGGGGAGGCTCCACCACCTCTCCAGGCAGTCACAAGTACTCTGCTGCCCTATTTCAATGCTAAACGTTGTAATCTCAAGTGAAGGAGGCTGCTCCCCCCCCAACCCTGCTCCACTTGGAGGGGCTGAGGGTGCTGGAAGGGGCTGCCAGCCCTGCTGCCCAGGTGCTGCCACCCCCTCTGCTCCATTTCACAGGCACGTGCGCAGGGACTCGGGATGCAGCTGGGCTCCCAAGGTGGGGTCTGAGCACCTGGCCAATTCACTCTGGAGCTGAGAAAAGCCTGATCTGCAGATTTGCTGATGGGAAAGTCCAAAGTGCCACCCCAGCAGGGAAGGCCAGGCCCCAGTGCAATCTATTCTTCCACGTTTGCAAATCAAACCCAGCACAAAACGAGTTTTTGCTTGCTCATTCCTTTCTTCCACACCCCCCCCCCCCCCTTCTCTTCCTCCTCCCCAAACTCCTATTCCTGCTACTCTCCCTCCTAAGCCAGGAGCCAGCCAGGTCTGTCCAGGGATTTACTGCCTCAGTAGAAGAAAAGAGAAAAAAAAATCTGCTAATCTACAGGAGCAGAAAATTCCACCAAGGCTCCTTGCAAACCGAAGAGGAGAACTAAATGAACTCCCCCCCGGGATGCTCTGGCTCCCCCAGTGTAACAAGGTTCAGCCTAAGCTGCTTGTTTCACTTGCTGCATTGCCTGCTTTTAATCCAATTTGCTTCAGGGCACAGAAAATAGCTGCTTTGCCACCCTCTGGGAAGAGGCAGGTACAGGCAGAGCCAAGTGAAGCCCTGGCAGGTCCTGCCTTGGTGCAGGCTCACGCTGGCTTCGCTCTGCCTTCTGTCATCTGCAACCATTTTCCTCCTGGTTGTTGAAACCTCACCCCCGAGTCTCTACAGGCCAGCAGCTCAAGCACAAGGGCAGATGCCACAGTGGTGCCAAGGCCAGGTGCAGGCTGGGAGGTGGCTGCCTCCTATGCCTCCCCTGCCAGATCACAGCAGCCTGACGCTGGATCACCCCAGTCAGAGGGGCAGGTGGGGGTGGGGGGCACAGTCCTGCCCTGGAAAACAGGGCTTACTCCAACTCCAGCTTCCCTGCCAACCACCCCAGGCTGGATTGTGCTCAGCACAGCCCCTGGGGCTCCTGCCAAACTGCCACCACAGCCAGCTCTGGCTAGAGCTGCCCTGCGAGGCCTGGCTTGGTACAGATTCAAATCAGGAAAGGTGCTTCCCCTCAACAGCCTGGGGAAAAATAAGAACAGCTAAAAGCAAGGCCCTGTCTGCAGGGACCAAGCTTCACCTCTCCCCTCCCATCAGGTTTTACTACAGGAGTTGCCATAAAGCTGCTCCACAGTAACAAAATCTTCCCAGAGACAGCAGCAGAAATAGCCAGCGAGTGGCTTGCTGCCTGCACCACCACTGAAAGCAGCTCAGCCTCTGACAGCAGCTGCCCTGCATCCTGCAAGGCTGCTGAGCTGCCTCCTCCCAGCCCAGGAGCTGCCTCCCTCTGCCCCCCTGCAACTCCAGGCAGAGATGAGCAAATATTTCATTAACACATCTGACCTTATTATCAGCTCCCCAGGCTGGGGGGGTGTGTGCTGTCTGCCCACAGCTTAGGTGGCTTTTCCCAGAGCCTGCTGTAAACCTGGGCCTAAGAGAGTGTTACAAGGCTCTTCACATCTCACATCTTGGGGGAGGAGGGGGAAATCAAATCAAACAAACAACTCCAAACAAACAAACTTCAGCTCAGGATGTGAAGACAAAGGGAATGTGGCCAGCAGTAGTTGAGTTTGCAGCTCTTTACACTGCTCTAGAGGGATGGAAGAAGTGCAACCTGGAAAATAAAAGTGATTTAAGCTATTGGGGTTTGGTGGTGGTGGGTTTTTTTTCCCCCACACTTAAAGTGTGCCAAATTCCTCACAGGAAGGAGAGGCTGAAGCTGCCCAAGCACAAAGGATGCCTCTGAAGGGCTGAGAACAAGCAGCTCACTGCGCTGAGGCAAACAACAGCTCAGCCTGCTGCTGGTTTGAGATGGCCTTACTGGAGACTTTCACAGAATGGGTGAGGTTGGAAAGGACCTCACAGATCATCTCCTCCAACCCCCTCACCGTGGGCAGGGGGAACACTTCTCAGCTGCACAGGGTTGCTCAAGGCCTCATCCAAGCTGGCCTTGAACACCTTCAGGGAGGGAGCAGCCACAGCTTCTCAGGGCAACCAGTTCTGGAGCCTCACCACCCTTGTACAGAGGAACTTCTTCCTAAGCTTCAGTAGTCTAACCCTGGTCTGCCTCAGCTTCAAACCATTCTGCCTTGGCCTGTCCCTGGACACCCTCAGGAAAAGTGTCTCTGCAGCCTTCCTGTAGGATCCCTTCCAGGACCTAAAGGCAGCTCTAAGGTCCCCCAAAGTCCTGTCCAGGCTAAACAGCCTCCCCCAGATCCCTCAGACCTCATAGCAGAGCTGCTTCAGCCCTTGGATCTTCTTTGTGGCTTCCTCTGGACTAGCTCTAACAGTTCCATGTCCTCCTCCTGCTGGGGACACAAGAACTGGACACAGTATACAAGGTGGGGTCTCCCCAGAGCAAGAGGGCAGAATCCCCTCTTGCCCTGCTGCCCACACTCCTCTGGCTGCAGGCCAGCACACAGCTGCCTGCTGGGCTGCAGGAGGGCACTGCTGGCTCAGAGGGAGCTGCTCCACAAGGTATCCCCAAGCCTCTCTCTTCAGAGCTACTCTCAACCCACTCTGCACCCAGGCCTGGCTTTGTGCCTGGGATTGACTCTTTTCACAGTGGTGTCTTCCTGCTAACCCTTTGGGGTTCCTGATCAACCTTAAAATGCCAACAAAATCTCCCATCAGTTGAGTTTATGTCCAGTTAAAAGGACACTGGGGATGCACAGCCTGATTTGGCCCAGCCCCTTCCCTTCTCCTCACCTGATCAGGGCAGCATGGCTCAGTGAGGACTCTCCAGCTGCTAAAACCCTCCACTGTTCCAGTCTGAAGCCCAGCATGAAATACCAGCAAGCATGAGAGAAACCTTCCCTGCAGCCAGGGATGCTTGTCCACATCCCCAGGGTGTGCAGAGTGTGTGGCCCTGAGGGGGTAACTCCCAAAGGACAGCAGCAGCAGCTGCATCAGAGCACTTAAAAATGCTTTATTTTTACTGAGTAGAAAAATATGGGAACAAGATACTGCCCTGGGAAAAAAAAAAAAAGAAGTTAGGCTTGAGATCTTCTCACTCTCTCTCTTCTTTAAGACTGAAGACAAACAGGATGATCCTGGGCTGACCCCAGGCTTCAGAAACTCAGGGGGTGGACAGTTGAAGCAGCGACTCCCTCCGGCCAAACCGGACGGGTGCTGCTGACCACAGCCAGTGGCAAAGCTGTGCCAGGGGCCCCCCCATCCCCAGCACAGAGGAACTCCTCTTGCAGCTTCCAGCACCCTTCTGAGTGTGCTTTTGTGAAGCAGAGCATGAAACCCTCGCCCAACTTCATGATCTAGCCTGGAGATAAAACATTCTTACAGCCCTCAGTGTGGCGAGAGCCCTCTGCACGTGGCCAGGACACGTCCCTCAACCCTTGGTCCCCCGCCATGGGCTCAGACACACACAAACCAGCAAGCCCAGGGCACAGAAGCTCAGCTGGGGACTCTCTGTGGCTGGCAACTAGGATTTAAAGGAAGGCAAAAGCTCCAGTGAAAGCATGAAATCCCTGAGCTTCCAACCAGTTCTTCAAAGAGGAGAACTCAAAACCCAGCAGCTCCCATCCTGTCCTGAAGGAAGGACACCACAGACACAGGAGCCAACCAGAATCATCCCCTCCTCTTCACCTCTCCTTCCATACTTTCCTTTTCCACCACCAAACTGTCCAAGTCTACTTGGGGGGGGGGAGGGAAGAGAGAAGTGGAAGGAAATGGCAGAGGACTAAGGGATTTTAGTGCTAGCTCTAAGCTCGTGGTGGCAAAGATAACCCAAATGAGCCTCCCCAAAAAAATCAAACCAAAAAGATTCTCTGGAGGTTTCCCAAGCTTGGTCTCTCCATGGCCACAAGACAGGGTCTGTTGTCCTCAGGGGACTAACTGCTCACTGATCCCACAGCCTCAGAAGCTGCTGGAGCATGTTCCCTAAAGCAGTGGGCTTGCCTTTACCCTGAGCGTGGGCCCTACGAGCGAGGTGCTGGCACTGCCACCTTCTCATCACCAGGCAAGCACAGCACTGAGAGGCCCAGGTCTTCCAGTTCCTCTCATGTTCTTGACCCTCAGAAGAGATTTGCAAGTCCCTGAGCTCAGTTCACACTGGAAAAGGCAAAGAATTGCTGCTGTGCTGAGGCAGCTCAGTTTGCTGAAGAGAACTGCCCAAAGAACTAAGTGCAGATCTAAACAGGAAGATGGAAGGAGGGAATTGCTCCAGGCAGCAGCACATCCCAGTTCCTGCCCTCTGCTGCAGTGGTTCCTGTCTCCTGGAAGCAGTGGTGCAGGACAGCAGGGTCTGGGGCTGAGGAGGGGTGGAGGGTTGATCAGCAGCACGTGTGGAAAGCTTCTGTGGCAGCCGTGGGGCCCTCTCTTCACTGCCACTTGTAGATCCTCACAGTGTTCTCAGTCAAGGTAGCCAGGAGGTGGGTCTGGTTCACTTCCAAGGGGCAGATGTCCATCACCAGCAGGTCAGCCTGCAGCTTCTGCAGCAAGGAGTGGCTGCCAGCGTCCCAGAGCTGCAGGACAGACAAGGTCAGAGACTGGGGGGGGGTTCTCCCCTCCCCTCTCATCCAACACAGGGCTTCCTTCCTAAAGATTTTCCTCACAGAACCCTTCCTCCTCTTCCACAGCCTGCTTGGATGGTCTTCACCATTCCCAGCATGGATGTCTCCCTGAGTCCTGAGCTCTCACTGCAGCCTGCTGGGCCACCTGCTTTTCTCCCCTGAAGGACAACCCTTCCCCCTCAGCTTCCTTGTCCTTCCTGAAGCACACCTGCACCCATCCCAGTCACCATTCCCACCAAAGCACCCTGGCTGCTGTGCCTGATAACTCTCCCAGAGCTGCAGCAAACCAAAAGGAAGGAGAGGTACCATGGCAGAGTTAGATGCCTGATCACCAGCACACACAAAGATGCTGCCATCGTCTTCTGGGCTCTGGAAAATGGCATTCTTGGTCAGCAGCTTGCAGGTGGGCCCAGCACTGAATGTCTGCACAGGGTTGGAACACCACACTGCATCTTCAGAGCCCTCTGTCAGAGGCCTGCAGGTCAGTTCCACCATCACACAACGCATACAGGGGTGGCTTTTACCTGCAGGGGCGAAACACAAAGGGAGCCTTGGGGAAAAACTGGATTGCAGGCAAGCTGGAACTGCAGGAATCACAGAATG
The DNA here is from genome assembly GCF_014839835.1 of Dryobates pubescens. Classification (NCBI taxonomy): domain Eukaryota; kingdom Metazoa; phylum Chordata; class Aves; order Piciformes; family Picidae; genus Dryobates; species Dryobates pubescens. The sequence goes on from NC_071630.1 coordinate 2,064,470, forward strand.
CCTTAGGTTGGAAGGAACCTCAGAGACCATCTCCTCCAACCTCCCTGCCATGGGCTCTCAACTAGACTTGGTTGTTCAAGGCCTCATCCAACCCGGCCTTGAACACTTCCAGGGAGCCACAGCCTCCCTGGGCAACCTGTTCCAGAGTCTCACCACCCTCATACTAAGGAGCTTCTTCCTCAGCTCCACTCTAACCCTGCTCTCCCTCAGCTTCAAACCATTCCCCCTTGGCCTGTCTCTAGACACCCTCAGGAAAAGTCCCTCTGCAGCCTTCCTCCAGGTTCTCTGTACTGGAAGGCAGCAATAAGGCCCCCTGGAGTCTTCTCCTTTCCAGGCTGCACACCGCCCCCAGCTCCCTCAGCCTGGCCTCACAGCAGAGCTGCTCCAGCCCTTGGATGACCTTTGTGGCCTCCTCTGGCCTCTTTCCAACAGCTCTGAGTCCTCCTTCTCTTGGGGACACCAGAACTGGACACAGCACTTGAGAGATGGGGGTCTCATTGTAGCAGAATCAAACAGCACCACCCTACAGCTGCCTCCTTTTGCCCTCAGCCAGTTTTAATCTGTGTAGACATTCCTTGCCCTGGCTAGAGCAGGTTCTACCTCTCTGCTGTGCCCTCAGCACTGAGGCTGCCATAGAACTGAAGCTCTCTGCTGTGCTCTCAGCTGCCACAGAGGCTGCCATAGAACTGAAGCACCTGGGGCATTTTAGTCTGGAAAAGAGAAGACAGAGTGGATCTAATCAATGTCTGTAAATATCTGAGAGTCAAGAAGGAAAGGACAGGGACAGCTTCTGCTCGCTTGTGCCCTGTGATAGGACAAGGAGTGACAGATGTGAACTACAGCACAGGAATTTCCACCTCAACATGAGGAAGAGCTTCTTTACTGTAAGGGTCACAGAGCACTGGAGCAGGCTGCCCAGAGGGGTTGTGGAGTCTCCTGCTCTGGAGGCATCCAAGCCCTGTCTGGATGTGTCCCTGTGCCACCTGCGCTAGGATTCCGCAGTCCTGCTCTGGCAGGGGGGTTGGACTCAAAGACCTCCAAAAGTCCCTTGCAACCCTTAACCTCCTGTGATCCTGTGGAGCAGGAGGCCCGAGGGGCAGCGTGGGGCTGGCTGCAGGCACCCAGCCTTACGTACTGGGCCGGTAGGTGACGAGGCAGTAGCGCGTGGCGATCTCCGCCTGGACGTCGATGCAGCCGCCGGGCTCCAGGGGCAGGTGGTGGGGCTGGTAGGTGTTGCCAGCCTTCTGCTCCCAAAAGCAGGCTCCTTCCAAGGTCCCAGCTAACACTCCACCGTAAGGCAGCGATGCTGAGGCCCTCCGGGGCAGGTAGGAGAGCGATACCATGGGGCACCTGAAAGCGGGGTGAGCGAGAGTCAGCGGTGCCAGCCGCGGCCCTGCCGCGTGGCTCTCTCTGGCACCGAGCACAGAACCACAGAATGCCAGGTTGGAAGGCACCCCAAGGATCACCTTGGGCCAACCTTTCTAGAATAGAATAGACCAGACCAGGTTGGAAGAGACCTTCAAGATCATCCAGTCCAACCTATCATCCAACATCACCTAATCAACTCAACCATGGCACCAAGCACCCTCTCAAGTCTCCTCCTGAACACCTCCAGGGATGGGGACTCCACCACCTCCCTGGGCAGCATATTCCAATGGGCAATCACTCTCTCTGTGTAGAACTTCTTCCTGACATCCAGCCTAAACCTCCCCTGGTACAGCCTGAGACTGTGTCCTCTTGTTCTGGTGCTGCTTGCCTGGCTGAAGAGACCAACCTCTGCCTGTCTACAACCTCTCTTAAGGTAGTTGTAGAGAGCAATAAGGTGACCCCTGAGTCTCCTCCTCTCCAGGCTAAGCGACCCCAGCTCCCTCAGCCTCTCCTCACAGGGCTGTGCCCCAGACCCCTCCCCAACTTTGTTGCCCTTCTCTGGACACCTTCCAGCAGCTCAACCTCTTTCCTAACCTGAGGAGCCCAGAACTGGACACAGGACTCAAGGTGTGGCCTAACCAGTGCAGTGTACAGGGGCACAATGACCTCCCTGCTCCTGCTGGCCACACTGTTCCTGATGCAGGCCAGGATGCCATTGGCCCTCCTAGCCCCCTGGGCACACTGCAGGCCCATGTTCAGCCTACCATCAACCAGTACCCCCAGGTCCCTCTCTGCCTGGCTGCTCTCAGCCACTCTGCCCCCAGCCTGCAGCACTGCCTGGGGTTGCTGTGGCCAAAGTGCAGCCCCTGGCACTTGGCTGTGTTCAATCTCCTGCCCTTGGCCTCTGCCCCTCTGTCCAGCCTGTTGAGGTCCCTCTGCAGAGCCTCTCTACCCTCCAGCAGATCAACTCCTGCCCCCAGCTTGGTGTCAGCTGCAAATTTCCTGCTGATGGACTCCATGCCCTCCTCCAGATCATCAATGAAGATGTTAAAGAGGATGGGGCCCAGCACTGCTCCCTGGGGCACACCACCTGAAAGCAGGGTGAGCCACAGTCAGCGGTGCCAGCTGCGTGGCCCTCCAACCACAAGCACCTAGCACAGAACCACAGAACGCCAGGTTGGAAGGCACCCCAAGGATCATCTGGGCCAACCTTTCTAGGGAGCAGTGGAGCTGCAATGAGCTGGCTCAGCACCCTGGCAAGCTGAGCCTTCAAACTGTCCAGCGGAGGGGACCGCACTGCTTCTCCCGGGCAACCAGCGGCAGAAAAAGACAACACAGCCTCAGGCTGTGCCAGGGGAGGTTTAGGCTGGAGGCGAGGAGAAAGTTCTTCACAGAAGGAGTCATTGGCCATTGGGATGTGCTGTCCAGGGAAGTGGTAGAGTCACTGTCCCTGGAGGTGATCAAAAAAGGACTGGATGTGGCACTTGGAGCCATGGTTCAGTCGTCAGGAGGTGTTGGGTATTAGGTAATAGGTTGGACTTGATGATCTCTGAGGTCTTTTCCAACCTGGCTGACTGATTCCCCTGGGAGAGGATTCCAATGCCTGCCTGTGCTCAGGGGGAAACATTTCCTTCTGGAGCCTAAGGGGACTCTCCCCAGCAGGATCTTGTCCCCGTCACCCCTTGTCTTTCCCATGGGACTCCATGTAAAAAGGGAGCCTCCATCCTCCTGCCAGCCACCCTTTATGTACTGGTCCATGGCACCTAAGTGGGCTGCAAAATGGTCTTTCAAGCACAGAACCCCAAGAGGTCTGCCAAGAACAAAGGAAATTCAACTGAATTACTGAGCCTCACATTTTAAAGAGGCATCAGGCAGCACACATCAGATACTTGTGAATCAGTGTCTGATTCTCTGAGTAGGAGAGATGGCTTCAGAGGAAGAAACTGGGTTTAGATTAGACATCAGAAGGAAATTGTTCACCATGAAGGTGGTGAGGCACTGGAACAGGTTGCCCAGGGAAATTGTGGAGGCTCCAGCCCTGTTCAAAGCCAAGTTAGGGAGCCCTGAGCAAGCTGAAGACATCTCTGCCTGTGGCTGGGGGTTGGAGGAGGTGGTCTTTAAGATCCAACCCAAACCATTCTGTGAGCTGCAAGTTCCAGCATCTCACACCTCTGTCATTTGTCCTTTCCAAGTTCAATATCAAGCTCAGCTCCAAACCAAAGTCAGCTGGTTTGCAGGCTGCACTGGGTGGGTCCATTTCTGACCACACCCTGCCTTGAGATGATGCAGGGGCCAAGCCCTCAGGTCCTAAGTTATACAACCCTTGGAGAAACTTCTCCCATCTGTGCTCAGTTGGTGTCTTGGAACAAGAGATTCCCATCAAGCAGTTTCAGCTCTTCCAACTGGTGTGTGATCTGGGGCAGAAGCTACATCTAGCTCTTGGGTCTATTAGTGAAGCTGAGAGGATTGAGGAAGACAAAGAGAAATCTTTACACCATACCTGGACTTCTGAGGGACTAGTTCCTGGACATGAGTTTTGGTGTCCCTCAGATCATAGATCATGATGGATCCATTGACCAGGCCAGCGTAGATGTAGTTGGTGTCATCAAGACACCAGCAGCAGCTCCAGACAGGACGGCCAGCGTTGTATGTCTGCACCACAGAGTTGGTTGTCAAGCTGCAGAAGAAAAGCACACTGTTGGCCCAGCAGACCAGCACCCACTGGGGAGAAAACAGCACAATTAAGAGGTAAGCAAATCCAGCTCCTCCTTCAGGCCTTTAGACAGAAGCATCTCTCCTTTGAGCTGTGAATTCACTCCTCCTTTACTCCAGACATGGATGCTAATTCTTCCAGGCCAATGCTTCCTTTTCCAGACTGGTCTTTGGAGACTGGGCAAAGAAAGGCCAGAGCAGGCTCTCAGCTGCCTTACTGGAAAGGGAAAGCTCAGTTATTTTTCTGGAAACACTTAGAAGTGACTCTGGTGTAATCTCATCACATCTTCCTGAGATCACAGGGCTCATCTCTGCAGCTTGCATCTCTCCTTAAGGATCTCCCCTCTGTCTGCACGAGAGGAGCCTCAGAAGAATCTCCTTTAAGCAAGAGCAAGGCAGTGAGCAGGGTAGAGGCAACTGAGAGCACATCTGGAGTGTTTTTAGACACTCCTTCTGTGGAAGGCAGAAAGAGGGAAGTGCAGAGAGGGGCACAACCCAGAACACCAGGTGGAGATGGTGTTGGGAGTAGAACACAGCTGCAAAGGGCAGAGCTGTCAACACAGGATCAGCGTGCTGAGGACGGCAGGAGACAGCACCTATCAAAGTAACTCTGGGTATCCTTCACAGCATGGGGGGGATTCTCCCTGGGGAAGGTGACTCAGGGCTCAGAACTCCAGGGAAGCAAGAAATTGCTCCCAGGTAAGTACAAGGGGAACAAGGCACAAAGACAAACCTGACAGGGAGCTTGAGCAGTGACTGGTCCAAAAACAACAGGGGGAAAACCCAGCCAACATCATGGTGCTACTTGAAACACAAGGCAGGAAGAGAGACTTAAAGGCATCTTGGATAATTCCCTTTGACAGGATGACTATGAGATCAGTAACTAGAGAAGAAAGGTGACCAAAAAGGGAGGTTTCTTCCAAAGGGAACCTGAAAGGAGTATGAAGATGCTGCTGAAGCAAAAACTTGACTCCCAAGATATTCTGGAGCATACAGGCAAGAGGATCACAAGTTCCAAACACAACCAAGCAGGCAGGAAGAGGCAGACAGGGGAGTCAAGTATCAGCCTGAGATTGAAGAGCAGAGGCAAACACACTCAGAGGCCTGCAAATTCTATCAAGACTGGAGACATTTCTCTTTCAGACTCCAAGCTGCTCCTAAGTCTCTGCTAGCTCTGGAGAACCCCCATTCCTCTAGCCCATGCTCAACAATACTCCCTTCACATTTCATATCCCAGGTGAATTCCCTGCTCTGCCACCAGTGTACAATCAGAGAAGCTGGCATCAGTGCATGAAACAAAGCACCCAACCTAACCTCCCCTTCTTTCTGCTCGAGGCTGGCCCAGTTCCCAGGCCCCACATCTCCCTCCACTAACACAAAGCCTAACAGGCAACAAATTCTTCATCCTCTGCATCATGCAGCTGTTGTTTCTCAACACAGCTGGGCCAAGTTGTGCTGAGCTGCTTCTTTTCCACAGAGTTCCCAAGAGGAGAAAGTATCACTCACAGGTGGTTTTTGTTACACCTCCACCTAAAATTTGATCATAGAATCATGGAATGGTCTGGGTGGGAAAAGGACTTCAAAGCTCATCCAGTCCAACCTCACTGCAGTAAGCAAGGACATCTGCAGCTAGAGCAGGTTGCTCACAGCCTCAAGTCTGACCTGGAATGGTTCCAGGGATGGGGCATCTCCCACCTCTCTGGGCAACCTGGGCCAGGCTCTCCCCACCCTCAGTGTCAAACATTTCTCCTTTCTCTCCATTCTGAATCTCCCTCTTGCAGTTGAAATGATCACTCCTTGGCCTGGCACAAGAGGCCCTGCTCCAGAGTCTGTCCCCAGCTTCCTTAGAGGTCCCCTGAAGCCCTGAAAGGCCCCCAGAAGCTCTCCTGGAGCCTGCTCTTCTCCAGCTTGAACAACCCCAACTCTTCCACCCTGATCTCACAGCAGAGAGCTTCCAGCCCTCCCAGCATTGCTCTCCAAGAGGTCCATGTCTCTCCCGTGCTGAGGACTCCCAAGAGCCGAAAGCATTAACCAGCCTCTCCCTCTGTTAGCTCCCACCCGCAGACCTGATGCCATCTCAGCAGCACCTTTGGGAAAGCAGAGGAGCAAATGCTGCAAGATGCTTCAGGTCCAGCCTCTTGTGGTGAGACTGGTGTGGGACAGGCTGCTCCCTGCAGCAGGGCTCACCTGGTGAGTTTGAGGGTGTTGTCCAGAGCACCAGAGAGCAGCAAGCCGTCCGAGCGCCGGCCGAAATCCAGCCCCCGAATCTGTTTGCTGTGGATGGGGATGTACTGACTGCTCTTCAGGCTGGCCACACTCATCATCTTCACACCATAGCCTGGCTCAGGAGAAGGACAAAGCAGGTCAGGGAGAAGCAGCAGACAGTGCAAGACCAGCAATGTGATGGCACAACCACAGCATGTGTGGTGGGATGAAGAGGTGCAAAATCGGACAGGCTGGAGAGCTGGGCAGGGAGAGTCACAGAACTGTCAGGGTTGGAAGGGAGCCCAAGGATTATCCACATCCAACCCCCCTGCCATGGGCAGGGACACCTCACCCCACAGCAGGTTGCTCACAGCCACCTCCAGCCTGGCTGCAAACACCTCCAGGCATCAGGAGGAGGCTTCCACCACCTCCCTGGGCAACCTGTGCCACCTGTCACCACCTTCATGGCCAACAACTTCTTCCTCACAGCCAATCTCCAGCTCCCCACTTCTAGTTTGGATCCATCCCCCCAGTCCTGGCCCTCCCTCACCCCCTCCAAAGTCCCTCCCCAGCTTTCCTGCAGCCCCCTGCAGCTCCTGGAAGGCCACCAGGTCTCCCTGGAGCCTTCTCCTCTGCAGCCTGCACAACCCCAACTCTCTCAGGCTGTGCTCAGAGCAGAGCAGCTCCAGCCCTCTGCTCCCCCTCCTGGCCCTGCTCTGGACACCTTCCAGCCCCTCCAGAGCCTTCCTGGCACAGAGGCTCCGGAGCTGGGCACAGAGCTGCAGCTGTGGGCTCAGCAGAGTGGAGCAGAGAGGCAGAATCCCCTCCCTGGCCCTGCTGGCCACACTTCTGCTGCTGCAGCCCAGGCTCTGCTTGGCTCTCTGGGCTGCAAGTGCTCCCTGCTGGTTCCTGCTGAGCTTCTCCTCCCTCAGCACCCCGAAGACCTTTTCTCCAGGGCTGCTCTCCAGCCAGTCCCTGTCCAGCCTCTAGCAGTGCCCTGGATTGAGAAACCTCATCAAGGTCAGTAAGGACAAGTGCAGAGTCCTGCATCTGGGGAGGACCAACATAAGGCACCAGAACAGGTGAGGGGTAGTCCTGCTGGAAAGCAGCTCCATGGAGAAAGACCTTGGAGTGCTGGTGGACAGCAAGCTCTGCATGGGCCAGCAATGTGCCCTTGTGGCCAAGATGGCCAATGGTGTCCTGGGGTGCAGCAAGGAAAGTGTGGCCAGCAGGGCTGGGGAGGTTCTCCTGCCCCTCTGCTCTGTCCTGGTGAGGACACATCTGCAATACTGGGAGTTCCCAGTTCCAAAGACAAGAACCTACTGGAGAGAGTCCAACAGAGGCTATGGGGAAAGGCTGAGAGCCCTGGGGCTGTTTCATCTGGAGAAGGCTGAGAAGGGACCTGATCAATGTCTGTACATATCTGAGGGGTGGGTGCCAGGATGCAGGTGCCAGGACAAGGAACAATGGAGATAAGCTGGAACCCAAGAAGTTCCACCTCAACAGGAGGAGAAACTTCTTCAGTGTGAGGGTGCTGGAGGCCTGGAGCAGGCTGCCCAGAGTGGTTGTGGAGCCTCCTTCTCTGGAGACTGTCAGGACCTGCCTAGATGTGTTCCTAAGTGACCTGCCTTAGGTGACCCTGCTTTGGCTGAGAGTTGGACTGGATGAGCTCCAGAGGTCCCTTCCAACCTCTACCCTTCTGTGATTTGCTGTTCTAGAGAACTGCCCTGAGCTGTTCTTCAGCTCAAGCAACAACAGGGCTGCATCCTTATGGATCCCAGCCAGCAAAGAGCAAACTCCCTAACAGCCTTCCAAATCCTGCTACAACAACCAGCTGCTCTTGAGGGAGTTTCTTCAAAGGCAGGCTTGTTGAGATAACCCCCAGCAGCATCACAGGGCTATTAAAGCCAACAAGCACCACCGATGCAAACAATGGCTGCAGGTGAACTTAAACCCTCTGCTACAAGAGCCACCACAAAGCCTCCATTCAGGGATCCATTCCCTGGCTCCAGCAGCCAGAAAACTAAGGTCAATTGAATGCAGGAAACCATTTTGTTATGCCTAGATAAGGCATATTAATCTCCAAACCATTAGACAAATCAAGTAATTTCATCATTCAGAAAGCACTCTGCAAATAAACTCTCTCAGCCTCCTGATGCTGCACTTCTTTCATTGACAAAGCAAGCTGGCACTGGTCCCCAGGCCAGGTCACTTGCCCCAGGCTGTAAGCAAAGACAAAACCAGGGCTGCAATGACTCCTTGGCGTCCCACATCCTGACAGGGAATCAGTGCTCCTGCTCCTACCGTTCCTGTTAAAAGGGTTTGGCTCTGGCTCGGTTTGACTTTCTGTTTGGATTCTCTGATCAATCCACCTACAATCTGGGGGCAATGTTTCTCCCTTCAGCACTTGGAGCTGCCCAGCAGGCCCCGCTGCACTGCTGCCTTGCTCTCTCAGATCAGCTTCCCCGCAGGCCCCCTGCACCACTGCCCGGCTCGGCTGCCCCACAGGCCCCCCTGCATCACTGCCTGGCTCTCAGTCTCACAGTATCACTAAGGTTGGAAAAGACCTCGAGGATCATCCAGTCCAACCTGGCACCACAGACCTCAGGACTAGACCATGGCACCAAGTGCCACATCCAATCCCCTCTTGAACACCTCCAGGGATGGGGACTCCACCACCTCCCTGGGCAGCACATTCCAATGACAATGACTCTCTCAGCGAAGAACTTTCTCCTCACCTCGAGTCTAAACCTCCCCTGGCACAGCTTGAAACTTGAGACTCTTGTTCTGGTGCTGGGTGCCTGGGAGAAGAGACCAAGCCCTTCCTGGCCACAACTACCTTTCAGGTAGTTGTAGAGGGCAATGAGGTCTCCCCTGAGCCTCCTCCTCTCCAGGCTAAGCAACCCCAGCTCCCTCAGCCTCTCCTCCCAGGGCTGTGCTCAAGGCCTCTCCCCAGCCTTGTTGCCCTTCTCTGGACACCTTCAAGTCTCTCAATGTCCTTCTTAACCTGAGGGGCCCAGAACTGGACACAGGACTCAAGGTGTGGCCGAACCAGTGCTTTGCACAGGGCACAATGACCTCCCTGCTCCTGCTGGCCACACTCTTCCTGATGCAGGCCAGGATGCCCTTGGCCTTCTTGGCCCCCTGGGCACACTGCTGGCTCCTGTTTAGGCAGCTGTCAATCAGCACCCCCAGGTCCCTCTCTGTTTGGCAGCTCTCAGCCACTCTGCCCCCAGCCTGTAGCTCTGCCTGGGGTTGCTGTGGCCAAAGTGCAGCCCCTGGCACTTGGACTTGTTGAATGCCATCCTGTTGGCCTCTGCCCATCTGCCCAGCCTGGCAAGGTCCCTCTGCAGAGCCCTTCAGCCCTCTAACTGACCAACATCTGCTCCCAGCTTGCTGTCAGCTGCACATTTGCTGATGGCTGACTCAATGCCCTCCTCCAGATCATCAATGAAGATGTTAAAGAGGATGGGGCCCAGTGCTGATCCAGGCACAGCCGCCCCGCAGGCCCCCCTGCGCCGCTGCCCGGCTCTCCCGGCGCCGCCGCCCGGCTCTCCCGGCACCACTGCCCCGCAGGCCCCATGGCACCGCCGCCCGGCTCTCCCGGCACGGCTGCCCCGCAGGCCCCATGGCACCGCTGCCCGGCTCTCCCGGCACGGCTGCCCCGCAGGCCCCATGGCACCGTCGCCCGGCTCTCCCGGCACGGCTGCCCCGCAGGCCCCCCGGCACCGCTGCCCGGCTCTCCCGGCACGGCTGCCCCGCAGGCCCCATGGCACCGCTGCCCGGCTCTCCCGGCACGGCTGCCCCGCAGGCCCCATGGCACCGCTGCCCGGCTCTCCCGGCACCGCTGCCCCGCAGGCCCCATGGCACCGCTGCCCGGCTCTCCCGGCACCGCTGCCCGGCTCTCCCGGCACGGCTGCCCCGCAGGCCCCATGGCACCGCCGCCCGGCTCTCCCGGCACGGCTGCCCCGCAGGCCCCATGGCACCGTCACCCGGCTCTCCCGGCACGGCTGTCCCGCAGGCCCCATGGCACCGCTGCCCGGCTCTCCCGGCACGGCTATCCCGCAGGCCCCATGGCACCGCTGCCCGGCTCTCCCGGCACCGCTGCCCGGCTCTCCCGGCACCGCTGCCCCGCAGGCCCCATGGCACCGCTGCCCGGCTCTCCCGGCACGGCTGTCCCGCAGGCCCCATGGCACCGCTGCCCGGCTCTCCTGGCACAGCTGCCCCGCAGGCTCCATGGCACCGCTGCCCGGCTCTCCCGGCACCGCTGCCCGGCTCTCCCGGCACGGCTGTCCCGCAGGCCCCATGGCACCGCTGCCCGGCTCTCCCGGCACGGCTGTCCCGCAGGCCCCATGGCACCGCTGCCCGGCTCTCCTGGCACAGCTGCCCCGCAGGCCCCATGGCACCGCTGCCCGGCTCTCCCGGCACCGCTGCCCGGCTCTCCCGGCACCGCTGCCCCGCAGGCCCCATGGCACCGCTGCCCGGCTCTCCCGGCACCGCCGCCTGGCTCTCCCGGCACGGCTGTCCCGCAGGCCCCATGGCACCGCTGCCCGGCTCTCCTGGCACAGCTGCCCCGCAGGCTCCATGGCACCGCTGCCCGGCTCTCCCGGCACCGCTGCCCGGCTCTCCCGGCACGGCTGTCCCGCAGGCCCCATGGCACCGCTGCCCGGCTCTCCCGGCACGGCTGTCCCGCAGGCCCCATGGCACCGCTGCCCGGCTCTCCTGGCACAGCTGCCCCGCAGGCTCCATGGCACCGCTGCCCGGCTCTCCCGGCAGCGCTGCCCGGCTCTCCCGGCACGGCTGCCCCGCAGGCCCCATGGCACCGCTGCCCGGCTCTCCCGGCACGGCTGTCCCGCAGGCTCCATGGCACCGCTGCCCGGCTCTCCCGGCACCGCTGCCCGGCTCTCCCGGCACGGCTGTCCCGCAGGCCCCATGGCACTGCCACCCGGCTCTCCCGGCACGGCTGTCCCGCAGGCCCCATGGCACCACCGCCCGGCTCTCCTGGCACGGCTGCCCCGCAGGCCCCATGGCACCGCTGCCCGGCTCTCCTGGCACGGCTGCCCCGCAGGCCCCATGGCACCGCTGCCCGGCTCTCCTGGCACGGCTGCCCCGCAGGCCCCATGGCACCGCTGCCCGGCTCTCCCGGCACGGCTGCCCCGCAGGCCCCATGGCACCGCTGCCCGGCTCTCCCGGCACGGCTGCCCCGCAGGCCCCATGGCACCGTCGCCCGGCTCTCCCGGCACGGCTGTCCCGCAGGCCCCATGGCACCGCTGCCCGGCTCTCCTGGCACAGCTGCCCCGCAGGCTCCATGGCACCGCTGCCCGGCTCTCCCGGCACCGCTGCCCGGCTCTCCCGGCACGGCTGTCCCGCAGGCCCCATGGCACTGCCACCCGGCTCTCCCGGCACGGCTGTCCCGCAGGCCCCATGGCACCACCGCCCGGCTCTCCTGGCACGGCTGCCCCGCAGGCCCCATGGCACCGCTGCCCGGCTCTCCTGGCACGGCTGCCCCGCAGGCCCCATGGCACCGCTGCCCGGCTCTCCCGGCACGGCTGCCCCGCAGGCCCCATGGCACCGCTGCCCGGCTCTCCCGGCACGGCTGCCCCGCAGGCCCCATGGCACCGTCGCCCGGCTCTCCCGGCACGGCTGCCCCGCAGGCCCCATGGCACCGCTGCCCGGCTCTCCTGGCACGGCTGCCCCGCAGGCCCCATGGCACCGCCGCCCGGCTCTCCTGGCACGGCTGCCCCGCAGGCCCCATGGCACCGCCGCCCGGCTCTCCTGGCACGGCTGCCCCGCAGGCCCCATGGCACCGCTGCCCGGCTCTCCCGGCACAGCTGCCCCGCAGGCTCCATGGCACCGCTGCCCGGCTCTCCCGGCACGGCTGCACCGCAGGCTCCATGGCACCGCTGCCCGGCTCTCCCGGCACAGCTGCCCCGCAGGCTCCATGGCACCGCTGCCCGGCTCTCCCGGCACGGCTGTCCCGCAGGCTCCATGGCACCGCTGCCCGGCTCTCCCGGCACGGCTGCCCCGCAGGCTCCATGGCACCGCTGCCCGGCTCTCCCGGCACGGCTGCCCCGCAGGCTCCATGGCACCGCCGCCCAGCTCTCCCGGCACGGCTGTCCCGCAGGCTCCATGGCACCGCCGCCCGGCTCTCCCGACACGGCTGCCCCGCAGGCTCCATGGCACTGCTGCCCGGCTCTCCTGGCACGGTTGCCCCGCAGGCTCCATGGCACCGCTGCCCGTCTCTCCCGGCACGGCTGCCCCGCAGGCCCCATGGCACCGCCGCCCGGCTCTCCCGGCACGGCTGCCCCGCAGGCTCCATGGCACTGCTGCCCGGCTCTCCTGGCACGGTTGCCCCGCAGGCTCCATGGCACCGCTGCCCGGCTCTCCCGGCACGGTTGCCCCGCAGGCTCCATGGCACTGCTGCCCGGCTCTCCCGGCACGGCTGCCCCGCAGGCCCCATGGCACCGCCGCCCGCCTCTCCCGGCACGGCTGTCCCGCAGGCCCCATGGCACCGCTGCCCGGCTCTCCCGGCACGGCTGCCCCGCAGGCTCCATGGCACCGCCGCCCAGCTCTCCCGGCACGGCTGCCCCGCAGGCCCCATGGCACCGCTGCCCGGCTCTCCCGGCACGGCTGCCCCGCAGGCCCCCCTGCTCCAGCAGGCACACACAGCAGCTTGCCCAGGATCACCATGGCCAAGGGGGATTGGGATCTCCCCAGAGAAGGAGACTCTACCACCTCTCTGGGCAGCCTGCTCCAGGCCTCCAGCACTCTCACATCAAGCAAGTTTCTCCTGTTCAGATGGAACCTCCTGGGCTGCCAGTTTGTGCCCACCGTCCCTTGCCCTGTCCCTGGGCACCATTGACAAGAGTCTGGTGCCAGCCTCTTGCCTCCCAACCTTTAGCTCTGGCTGAGCACTGCTCAGATCCCCTCTGGGGCTGCTCTTCTGCAGACTACAAAGCCCTGCATGTGCACTCCCAGGTTACAAGGCACCTGGCAAAGGTCAAGCAAAGAAGTGGGGAGCAGGCAGCGAGTAGAAAACATGAGGACCTTTCCCCTGTGACCCCCCCCCTGAAATCTTGACTTGCTCCATTACCAGGAATGAAAGTAGACTGTGGAGAAGATGCTGATACCACCAGACAGCTCAGGGGGTCACAGTAGGCCATTACTCTGCAGGTCCCACTCTGAGAGACCTGGAAAACCTTTTCCAAGTGGTACTTGCGCTGGCTTTGGCTGGAGGGGAGGCTGCCTGGCAGCTGGCTGCGGGAGCTGCTGGGTTGCTGAGAAGCACTCAGGTTCTGCTGGGCCACCAGAGCCTTCAGCTCCTGCAAAGAAAAAGACCCAAAGAGCTTTTAATGCATCACTGGTGATAGAAGAGAAGTAGCCAGGTTGGAAAAGACCTCAGAGATCATCAAGCCCAGCCTATCACCCAACACCATCTGATCAACTCAACCATGGCACCAAGTGCCTCAGCCAGGCTCTTCCTAAACACCTCCAGGGATGGGGACTCCACCACCTCCCTGGGCAGCACATCCCAAGGGCCAATCTCTCTTGCTGGGAAGAACTTCTTCCTGACATCCAGGCTGAAGCTCCCCTGGCACAGCTTGAGACTGTGTCCTCTTGTTCTGGTGCTGGGTGCCTGGGACAAGAGCCCAACCCCCACCTGGCTCCAACCTCCCTTCAGGGAGTTGCAGAGAGCAAGAAGGTCTCCCCTGAGCCTCCTCTTCTGCAGGCTAAGCAACCCCAGCTCCCTCGGCCTCTCCTCCCAGGGCTGTGCCCCAGACCCCTCCCCAGCTTTGTTGCCCTTCTCTGGACACCTTCCAGCAGCTCAACCTCTTTCCTAACCTGAGGAGCCCAGAACTGGACAGGGGACTCAAGGTGTGGCCTGAGCAGTGATGTAACATTGGGGGAGGCTATCTGTTCCAGGTGCCCTCACTGTACTACTTCTCAGATAAAGAGGAAGAAGATGATCCCATTTCCACCCTGTTCCTGAAATCCTGGATTTCCAAGTCCCCTGATCACCACAGCAAGCAACAGCAGCATTCAAATAGAATAGAATAAACCAGGTTGGAAGAGACCTTCAAGATCATCCAGTCCAACCTATCACCCAACACCATCTAATCAACTCAACCATGGCACCAAGCACCCTCTCAAGTCTCCTCCTGAACACCTCCAGGGATGGGGACTCCACCACCTCCCTGGGCAGCCCATTCCAATGGGCAATCACTCTCTCTGTGTAGAACTTCCTCCTAACCTCCCCTGGCACAGCTTGAGACTGTGTCCTCTTGTTCTGATGCTGCTTGCCTGGGAGAAGAGACCAACCCCCACCTGGCTCCAACCTCCCTTCAGGGAATTGGAGAGAGCAAGAAGGTCACCCCTGAGCCTCCTCTTCTGCAGGCTAAGCAACCCCAGCTCCCTCAGCCTCTCCTCATAGGGCTTGTGTTCCAAACCCTTCACCAACTTTGTTGCCCTTCTCTGGACACCCTCCAGCAAGTCAACCTCCACTCTGACTGCCTGAGTGCACCTGGAGTCCGTTACTCTGTGTGTGCTGGACCCTGTGAAAGGGAGGGCATCTGGGCAACACTTAGCAGCCAATCATTATTACCAGATCAATGCTGTTAAGAAGAGAAGGAGCTGCCAAGTATGACAGGCAGCCAAACCACAAGAGGGGGGGGAATAAAAAAAAGTCAATTAAAGCCATTTGCCAGAGCTTCCAAAATACCCCATAGCAAAGGAAAGAAATCAAATCCAATCAAATCCTAAAAGCCCAAAGTTGCACCAGAAAGGGCACTGCAGGAAGCCAGGCCGTCTGCCTAATGAGGACAACCCCCTTCTTGTAAGCCCTGGGCAGCAAATTCCAGGAACCATGCAACTCTCAAGAGCTCCTGCTTTGTTTTCTGCCACCTCCCCACCCCCCCAACTCTTCTTCCATCTCCACTGATCAATGCTCCAGGATGGGCAGAAACACGGCCAAGGAGAGCTTCCACCAGCGACAGGCGGGAGGACAGCTTTAGACCGGGTCCAGTTCTGGAGCCTCTGTGCCAGGAAGGCTCTGGAGGGGCTGGGAGGTGTCCAGAGAAGGGCCAGGAGGGGGAGCAGAGGGCTGGAGCTGCTCTGAGCACAGCCTGAGAGGGTTGGGGTTGTGCAGGCTGCAGAGGAGAAGGCTCCAGGGAGACCTTCCTGTGGCCTTCCAGGAGCTGAAGGGGGCTGCAGGAAAGCTGGGGAGGGACTTTGGAGGGGGTCAGGGAGGGATAGGACTTGGGGGGATGGAGCAAAAGGAGAAGTGGGGAGATTCAGATTGGATGTGAGGAAGAAGTTGTTGGCCAGGAGGGTGGTGAGAGCCTGGCCCAGGCTGCCCAGGGAGGTGGTGGAAGCCTCCTGGCTGGAGGTTTTGAAGGCCAGGTTGGATGTGGCTGTGAGCAACCTGCTGTGGTGTGAGGTGTCCCTACCCATGGCAGGGAGGCTGGAACTAGATGATCCTTGAGGTGCCTTCCAGCCCTAACAATTCTATGATTAGGAAGAAATTCTTTACAGTGGGGGTGGGGAGAGCCTGGCACAGGTTGCCCAGGGAGGTTGTGGCTGTCCCCTCCCTAGAGGTGTTGAAGGCCAGGCTGGATGAGGCCTTCAGCAACCTGGGCTGGTGGAAGGGGCCCTTGCCCATGGCAGTGGGGCTGGAAATGGATGATCCTTAAGATCCCTTCCAACTCAAACCATTTTATGAGCAAAACATTCCTAGAACTCCTCTTTCTTCAGAGATCATCAGGGAAGAGGTGGGTATGCCAGACATGGCACTGGCACAGCAGAAGCCAACTTAAAAAGGGCCTCCAAAAAGCATTTTCAGCAGCTTGTTGCAACCCAAGGGCAAAACTAGAGAGCACAGAAGCCCAAGGATGTTGGAGAGAGCATGTAGATGAATGTCTGAGCAGCAAGGACTGTGCTTCTAACACTGACATGTTTTAAAACAGCTAAGGACTGCCAAGAATCTGTCAGGAAACTGTGAGCCAGCTTCCACATGGAAGCAGCCAGGGCCATTAGACTCACCTCCAAGCAAAGGCAGCAGTTCTCAGAGGCAAGCTCAAAGCTCAAGCTCTGCATCAGCAGTTATCAAGACTTCTAACTTTGGAAACTGCTTAAGAGGAGAGCAATTCTGGGGTACATAAAGGAGAGTGTGGACAGCAGGTCGAGGCAGGATCTCCTCCCACTCTACTCTGCCCTACTGAGCACAGCCAGAGAACTGGGTGCAGCTCTGGGCTCCCCAGCTCAAGAGAGACAGGGAACTACTGGAGAGGGTCCAGCAGAAGCTACAAAGATGAGGAGGCACCTGAAGCATCTCTGTGAGGAGCAAAGGCTGAGAGCCCTGGGGCTGAGAGCCTGGAGAAGAGCAGCCCCACAGGGGAGCTGAGCAATGCTCAGCAAGAGCTGAAGGGCCTGTGGGGGGCAAGAGGCTGGGGCCAGACTCTTGTCAGTGGTGCCCAGGGACAAGGAGAAATGGGCACAAACTGGCACCCAAGAGTTTCCATCTGATGATGAGAAGCATCTTTGGTGTGAAGGTGCTGTGAGCAGGCTGCCAATAGAGGTTGTGAAGCCTCTGTCTCTGGAGAGATTCCAGCCCCAGCTGGATGTTGTGCTCCTGGGCAAGCTGCTGTGGGTGCCCTGCTTTAACAGGGGGGGTTGGACTGGATGATCTCCAGAGGTCCCTTCCAACCCTCATCATGCTGGGATTCTGTGACGCTCATCTGATCAGCTTTGCATCAAATAGACTGCAGGTTTCTCCAGGACATGGAATTGAATCTGAAGACTCAGGATGATGCCATCAGAGCAACAATAAAACAGCCTGGGGAGAAAGAAGAGGGTGGGGGCTGCCAAGGAGGGCAAATGGAAGTTGCAGCTTTGGGTTTCAAGGAAGCAGAGAGTAAAATCCTGGGTAACTGAAAAGAGAGAGGCTTTCAGTCACCATAATTAATATCCTCATTATTTGTGAAAGGCAGGAGGATTCCACCACCACTGAGGATCAGAAGAGGTCACAAATGATTGGTTGCTCTGGGGAGCTCCTAAAACTTCCCTTGTCACCTGCACTCAGCATTCAACTCTTACCCAAGTTACTAGAAAGGAAACCAGGCCATTAAACCCACCAGGACTGGGCAGTGTTTACATTCCAACACAAGCCAGCAGAGCCAGGCAGTCCCTCCTGGAGGCACATCACCAAGGGGATTAAAGCTGCTGCACTGCAGGCTAAGTTCCACTAACTGTGCTCAGAGGAGCAAGCTTTTGGGAACATCCCCTCCTGCCTTGCTGTGAGGTGCTTGGCAGGGCTCTCCTGATCCTTGGTGTTAACTAAGGGGCTCAAGGGCATGCTCACTGCTTCTGTGATTGCCTCCTGGAGGCCTCCTGCTTGCCATGGAGGTGATGAACAAACCCCAGGGAAATGCAAGGATGCACAGCAGAAGGCTTCTTGAGGAAGATGTATGGGGAGAGGCAGCTAGAGAGCACAGTGAGCAGGAAAGAATAAACTGCAGCTAGAGCCCAGAATGCCTGAATCTCAGCATGGTGGAGGTTGAAAGGGACCTCTGGAGATCATCCAGTCCAAGGCCCTGTACCAGCAGGGCACCCAGAGCAGCTTGCCCAGGATCACCATGGGCAGTGGGGGTTGGAAGCTCTCCAGTGAAAGAGTCTCCAACCTCTCTGGGCAGCCTGCTCCAAAGACATTTCTCCTCCTGCTCAAATGGACCCTCCTGGGTTCCACTTTGTGCCCATTGCCCCTTGCTCTGTCCCTGGGCACTACTGACAAGAGCCTGGCCCCAGCCTCTTGCCTCCCACCTTTTAGCTCTTGCTGAGCATTGACCAGATGCCCTCTGGGGCTGCTCCTCCTCAGGCTCAACAGCTCCAGGGCTCTCAGCTTTTCCTCTTCAGAGAGCTGCCCCAGACCCCTCAGCATCTCCATAGCCTCTGCTGGACACTCCAGTAACTACTAGAGAACTAGAATTGGGGAGCCCAGAACTAGATACAGTAGTTCAGATGTGGCCTCAGTAGAGCAGAGCAGATGAGGAAGAGAGCTTTCCTCACCTGCTGGCCACACTCCTCTTAAAGCACACATCCTCCCTGGACCTCCCAGTGTTTGGCTGTCCTCACCACCCTCACCACTGTGATTCTGTGATCTGCTTGCACACACTCCACACCTGGAGTGACAATGCCCTTAAGAAACTCAACACTGAAGGCCCCCATCTAGGGTTAGGCAAGAAACCTCCTTCCACCCTCAAAAGTCCTAAGCCAAGTAGCTGCTTTACTAATGGCCTCTGTGAGAAGAAACTTGTTAGGCTCAAAACCTGATCAAACACCACAGAGCCTTAGTCCAGGCTTCCCTGCTGCTCCCCAGCAAGTTGTTTTACTTTGGGTTTACTCCCAGTATAAACAAGCATCTTCAAATTGCTTCCAGCAGCCACATTAAGCACTGCAGGACAGTGATGAATGCAGTCTAAACACTGAAACAGAGCTTAAAGAACACAGGGCACTTAATCTTCATAACGTGGGACTTCAAACCACTTAGACCTGATGCTCCATCATTTGGGCACACAAACAATTCCAGGAGGACATTAGGGACCTGCAGGTCTCTCTCACTCACATTTTCCTTATGCCAAAGTTGGAAGTGGACCCATTTGCTCCTGAGCTTGGAGGAGTACAAAGCTGCAAGGCAGGAACTCAGGCAACCAATTTCACCAGCCTGATCTTACATCAGACAGGAAGACTTCAAAGAGGATGTTGCTTAATGTACAGAACATGAACAGCCAAGGCCAGAAAGACTCCAGGAGTAGAGAAAGTCAAGTGAGTGACTAGAGAGTGAGAGACACCACCTGCTTCCCACAACAACAAAAGAACCAAACTGGTTACAAACCAGGCTCCTGGAAAACCCTGCACTGCTGGAACACAGCACAGAACGGTCACAGCATGGTGGGGGCTGGAAGTGGACCTCTGCAGATCAACCAGACCAAGCCCTTGGCTAAAGCAGGGGCACCCACAGCAGCTTGCCCAGGATCACAGTGGCCAGGTGAGGTTAGAAGGCCAATGGCATCCTGGCCTGCAGCAGGAACAGTGTGGGCAGCAGGAGCAGGGAGGTCATTGTGCCCTGTGCTCAGCACTGCTCAGGCCACACCTGGAGTCCTGTGTCCAGCTCTGGGCTCCTCAGTTTAGGAAAGAGGTTGAGCTGCTGGAAGATGTCCAGAGAAGGGCAACAAAGCTGGGGAGGGGTCTGGAGCACAGCCCTGGGAGGAGAGGCTGAGGGAGCTGGGGTTGGAGCCTGGAGAAGAGGCTCAGGGGAGACCTCCTTGCTCTCTCCAACTCCCTGCAGGGAGGTTGGAGCCAGGTGGGGCTTGGTCTCTTCTCCCAGGCAACCAGCACCAGAACAAGAGGACACAGTCTCAGGCTGCACCAGGGGAGGTTTAGGCTGGAGGCTAGGAAGAAGTTCTTCACTGAGATAGTTGTTGGCCCTTGGGATGTGCTGCCCAGGGAGGTGGTGGAGTCCCCATCCCTGGAGGTGTTTAGGAAGAGGGGAGTGGATGAGGCACTTGGTGCCATGGTTTAGTTGATTCAATGGGTTTGGGTGATCTCAAAGGTCTCTTCCAACCTGGTTAATTCTATGCTATTCTTCAGAGGAGGAGACTCCACAACCTCTCTGGGCAGCCTGCTCCAGGGCTCACACCAAAGAAGTTTTTCTTCATGTTCAGATGGAACCTCCTGGGTTTCAGTTTGTGCCTGTTGCTGGGCACCACTGAAAGGCATCTGGCCCCATCCTCTTGCCCCTCACAACCTTTAGCTCTTGCTGAACATTGATCAGAACCCCTCTCAAGCTGCTCTTCTCCAGACTACAAAGCCCTGCATGAGTACTCCCAAGTTACAAGGCACATACAGAAGTCAAGCAGAGAAGTGAGGAGCAGGCAGCAAGTAGAAAACATAAGGAACTTTCCCTTGTGACCCCCCCCCCAAATCTTGACTTGCTCCATTACCAGGAATAAAAGTAGACTGTGGAGAAGGTGCTGATACCACAAGAGAACTCAGCAGGTCACTCTGCAGCTCCCCATCTGACACAACACAAAACACTCTTCCAAGTGGTACTTTGCTCCTAAGTGCTCCAAGAAGTTGCCATTACAGCCTTACTACAGAGAGTCTCAAAATGCAGAGGGAAAGGTGAGGAGAAGTTTGGTGCTGCAACATCAGCAGCCAAAAACCAAACCTCTACTGCTAAGCTGCACTGGCAACTTCGGGTCTTCAATAGAACAGAATAAACCAGGTTGGAAGAGACCTTCGAGATAGAGTCCAACCTATCAACCAATCCAACACCACCTAAACAACTCAACCATGGCACCAAGCACCCTCTCAACTCTCCTCCTGAACACCACCAATGATGGTGACTCCACCACCTCCCCAGGCAGCCCATCCCAATGGGCAATCACTCTCTCTGTGTACAACTTCTTCCTAACATCCAGCCTAAACCTCCCCTGGTGCAGCCTGAGACTGTGTCCTCTTGTTCTGGTGCTGGGTGCCTGGGAGAAGAGACCAACCTCTGCCTGTCTACAACCACCTTCAGGTAGCTGTAGAGAGCAATAAGGTCTCCCCTGAGCCTCCTCTTCTCCAGGCTAAGCAACCCCAGCTCCCTCAGCCTCTCCTCACAGGGCTGTGTTCCAAACCCCTCCCCAGCTTTGTTGCCCTTCTCTGGACACCTTCCAGCAAGTCAACCTCTTTCCTAACCTGAGGAGCCCAGAACTGGACACAGGACTCAAGGTGTGGCCTAACCAGTGCAGTGTACAGGGGCACAATGACCTCCCTGCTCCTGCTGGCCACACTCTTCCTGATGCAGGCCAGGATGCCATTGGCCCTCTTGGCTGCCTGGGCACACTGCAGGCTCATGTTCAGCCTACCATCAACCAGCACCCCCAGGTCCCTCTCTGCCTGGCTGCTCTCAGCCACTCTGCCCCCAGCCTGCAGCACTGCCTGGGGTTGCTGTGGCCAATGTGCAGCCCCTGGCACTTGGATGTGTTCAATCTCCTGCCCTTGGCCTCTGCCCATCTGCCCAGCCTGGCAAGGTCCCTCTGCAGAGCCCTTCTACCCTCCAGCAGACCAACTCCTGCCCCCAGCTTGCTGTCAGCTGCAAGTTTACTGCTGATGGACTCACTGCTCTCAAGAGAGCAATCTCCTGCAGGATGCAAAGGGGGCAGGCTGGGAGGTACAGGATGCTCCTGATGATTCCCTAAATGAGCTCACTAAATCTTGCTGCTTATTAAAACTCCAAGTCTGTCTCCTCTGCTCAGAGGGGACATGGAAAAGATGTGTTGAAGGGACAGGGAATGCTCTGTGTATTGGCAGCAGTCAGACCCTCACCTGGACTTGCTTGCGGAGCTTGCTGCACTCATCCGTCAGAACCTGCAGCTGGAGGCGGCTCCGCGCGGACTCCAGCTCTGCTTCTCTCCTCAGCTTCTGCTCCTGCTCCAAAGAGCTGCAGCAACAACAGAAAGGCAACCCTTACAATCACAGAATGGTCCAGGCTGACCCCCCTGCACTCAGCAGGGACATCCCCAACTAGATCAGGCTGCCCAGGGCCTCATTGAGTTGAGTATCTCCGGGGAAGGGACCTCAACCACCTCCCTGGGCAACCTGTTCCAGTGTTCCACCACCCTTGTAGTGAAGAGCTTGTTCCTCACATCCAGTCTAAACCTGCTCTTCTCTACCTACTTCCCACCTTGAGTCCTGTGTCCAGTTCTGGGCCCCTCAGTTTAAGGAGGACGTTGAGACACTTGAATGTGTCCAGAGAAAGGCAACGAGGCTGGGGAGGGACCTTGAGCACAGCCCTGTGAGGAGAGTGAGGGAGTTGAGGTTGCTTAGCCTGGAGAGGAGGAGGCTCAGGGGAGACCTCATTGCTCTCTACAACTACCTGAAGGGAGGTTGTAGCCAGGAAGGGGTTGGTCTCTTCTCTCAGGCACCCAGCACCAGAACAAGAGGACACAGTCTCAAGCTGTGCCAGGGGAAGTTTAGGCTGGAGGCGAGGAGAAAGTTCTTCACTGAGAGAGTCATTCATCATTGGGATGTGCTGCCCAGGGAGGTGGTGGAGTCCCCAGCCCTGGAGGTGTTCAAGAGGGGATTGGCACTTGGAGCCATGGTTTAGTCATGAGGTCTGTGGTGCCAGGTTGGACTTTATGATCTTTGAGGTCTCTTCCAACCTTGGTGATACTGTGATAGTTTGAAGCCGTTGTCCCTGGTCCTGTCACTGCAGGCCTTCAGGAACAGTCTCTCCATCCTTCTTGTAGCCCCCTTCAGGTACTGGAAGGCTGCTATTAGGTCTCCCACATGATTCCAACCTCCTTTCAGAAAGCTGCAGAATGGCAGGTCTCCCCTCAGCCCCCTTTTCCTCCAGACTAAACATCCCCAGTTTCCTGCTCCTCACCAGACCCGTTCTCCAGACCCTTCACCAACTTGGCTGCCCTTCTCTGGACGTGCTCCAGCCCCTCAATGGACTTCTTGGACTGAGGGGCCCATAACCAAACCCAGTACTTGAGGTGTGGCCTCACCAGCACCTAGTTCAGGGAAGTCAAGCACTGCCCTGGTCCTGCTGGCCATGCTGATCCAGGATGCTGGTGGCCTTCATGGGCACACCTCTGGCTCAACTTCAGCCAACTGTCAGCCAATACTCCCAGGCTCTTTTTCTGCTGGGCAGTTTGCAGCCACTCTGCCCCAAGCCTGGAGCATTCATGGGGCTGTCACCAAGCACAGAGCTGGATGACTTCCCTACAGCTCCTTCACCTGATTTTCTTCTTGCTGCAGCAAGCACACATGCAGTGCTGTATTCACCTATGGCAAACATTCTTCACACAAGTAGCCAGAGCCTGCAGGTTCTTTGTTTTCAGTGAGGACCAAGCCCCACAACCTCATGCCTAGTTCAAGGCCACATGCAGGCATCAGGGTTCATGTTTCTCCTTCACTGGTGGCTGTGTGCCACAGGGCAGCCACTGCCAGCCAGCTGGGCTGTTACTGCTGTCAGCCTCCCAGCTTGAAGGGGAAGGGCTGCAGCAAGACTGAGACACAGGCAGCAGTTAGACAACTGCCTCTCCACGAGAGATCACAGCACTGAGACACCCCAATGCCTTCTGTGCTTTGGAGAAAGCCTTACTTATCATGTGTTTGGCAGTGTCAGTCCAGGAAAAGCAGCATGACCCTTCTAAAGGTACAGCTCAAACACCATCAGGCAGTGGCAATCTGGACAGAAGAGATCTTTTCCCTTTGTGCCAGTTACTCCTGAATCATTTCTGATGAATAATGAGCAGGACAGTGAGGTTTCTGTTGCAAGGCAGCACTGGAAGGACAGCAGTGTAGTTAGAGAGGGGTGAAGACAACCCCAATTAAATTCAGGAGAACTCAGCTGCAGCCTTTTAATTTCAGGAGTGTATCTGTGACAGCATCAGGCTGCAAGGAAATTAGTCCTCATTTTCCTATCTGCTTTTTCTGCTTTCAATTAGAAAGGCTACACTGAAGCTGGGAGCAGGGGTGGGGAAGGGAGAGCAGTCACAGCAACGCTTGCTGACCTTGGGGAAGGAGAGCTACACCAAGAGTTTGACACAGCAAGATGAAAAGTGATTCACCCAGGAGATTTCTGTGTTGAATGTGTGCAGGAGGGGCTGGCAGGAAAGGTCAGCCCCTCACCCCCTCCAGCAGGAACTGCCTCGCTTCCCACGGCCGACGAGGAATCAGCAACAGAGCTTTGAGCAAGCACTCTGCACCTTCTCCCCTGGTGGCATTTCAAGACACAGCACAAGATCACTTTTGCTGTTTCAGTGCTGCAAGGCATGAACTCAGTAATTCTGTTGGAGAGAACACCCTGGAGCACCTCTGCTAAGAGGACAGGGCTCAGGGAGCTGCAGCTTGTTGAGCCTGCAGAAGAGGAGACTCCAGCAGGGGACCTTAGAGCTGCCTTCCAAGAGCTGAAGAGATCCTACAGGAATCACAGAATGGCTTAGGTTGAAAGGGACTTCAGAGATCATCTACTCCAACCACCCTGCCATGGGCAGGGACACCTCTCAACTAGACACAGCTGCACAAGGCTTCATCCAACCTGGCCTTAAACACCTCCAGGCATACACAACCTCCCTGGGGAGCCTGTTCCAGAGTCATAGAATCAGTAAGGTTGGAAAAGACCTCAAAGATCATCAAGTCCAACCTATCACCCAACACCTCCTGACAGCTAAACCATGGCACCAAGTGCAACATCCAATCCCCTCTTGAACACCTCCAAGGATGGGGACTCCACCACCTCCCTGGGCAGCACATCCCAATGGGCAACAACTCTCTCTGGGAAGAACTTTCTCCTCACCTCCAGCCTAAACCTCCCCTGACGCAGCCTGAGACTGTGTCCTCTTGTTCTGGTGCTGCTTGCCTGGAAGAAGAGACCAACCCCCTCCTGGCTACAGCCTCCCTTCAGGTAGTTGTAGACAGCAATAACATTGAGAACACTGAGCACTGGTTAGGCCACACCTTGAGTCCTGTGCCCAGCTCTGGGCTCCTCAGGTTAGGAAAGAGGTTGAGCTGCTGGAAGGTGTCCAGAGAAGGGCAACAAAGCTGGGGAGGGGTCTGGGGCACAGCCCTAGGAGGAGAGGCTGAGGGAGCTGGGGTTGCTTAGCCTGCAGAAGAGGAGGCTCAGGGGAGACCTTGCTCTCTCCAACTCCCTGCAGGGAGGTTGGAGCCAGGTGGGGGTTGGGCTCTTGTCCCAGGCACCCAGCACCAGAACAAGAGGACACAGTCTCAAGCTGTGCCAGGGGAGGTTTAGCCTGGATGTTAGGAAGAAGTTCTTCCCAGCAAGAGAGATTGGCCATTGGGATGTGCTGCCCAGGGAGGTGGTGGAGTCCCCATCCCTGGAGGTGTTTAGGAAGAACCTGGCTGAGGCACTTGGTGCCATGGTTGAGTTGATTAGATGGTGTTGGGTGATAGGTTGGACTTGATGATCTCTGAGGTCTTTTCCAACCTGGTTAATTCTGTATTCTATAAGGTCTTCTCCCTCACACTGAAGAACTTCTTCCTCAGCTCCAGACTAACCCTGCTCTCCCTCAGCTTCAAACCATTCCTATTCTCATGAAAAGTCCATCTGCAGCCTTCCTGTGGGATCCCTGCAGGTACTGGAAGGCTGCAGAGGGACTTTTCATAAGGGTGACTGGCAACAGGACAAGAGGGAATGGTTTGAAGTTGAGGGAGGGCAGGGTCAGGCTGGAGCTTAGGAAGAAGTTCTTCAATACGAGGGTGCTGAGACTCCGGAATGAGTTGCCCAGAGTGGTTGTAGATGCTCTCTCCCTGGAGATGTTCAAGGCCAGATTGGATGAGGCTCTGAGCAAACAAGTCTAGTTGAGAGGCATCCCTGCCCATGGCAGTGGGGTTGGAGCAGATGCTCTCTGAGGTCCTTTCCAACCTAGGCCATTCTGAGATGCCAGGGAAGCCCCGGGCAGCCCAGCGAGGCCACGGGTTCAACCAGCCCCGCTCACACCAATCACCAGGGGAGTGGCAGCTTGCTCCAGAGGAACCAGCAGATTCAATCACGAGGTAGAAGCCTGGGGGCAGCCTCCAGTGGCATGTGAGCAGTGAGGTGCCACTGCAGGTGGAGACTCTGTACCTCTTCATGCGCTCCTGCTCGGCGGTGTCCAGCGCTTTCAGCGTGCGAGCGTAGAGGATCACGATGTCAGACCGCTTCGCCCTCTTGTTGCACTGCAACACAAGACAACTGCAGCTCACCAACAGGAATTCAGCTCTCCAAACAAGCTCTGACCCTCGTGGCCCTGCAGGCAGAGGTCATCTGCTCGAGGACAAATCCACAAGCAATGAGCAGGGGGCATTTGTGAGACGCTGCCTCGGGCAGGCACCGGGGCTCCAGCAACGCTCAGGGACCCCACTGCACCTTCACCGAGGCAGCTCCTGCCTCCCCACTACATTTATGCTGCTGAAGCACCTGTGACAAGAACTGACAATTGAAAGCTAAGAAGAGTGTGGCCAGCAGGTCAAGGGAGAATAGAATAGAATAGACCAGACCAGGTTGGAAGAGACCTTCAAGATCATCGAGTCCAACCTATCATCCAACACCACCTAATCAACTCAACCCTCCTCCTCCACTCTACCCTAGGGAGGCCACAGCTAGAGTCCTGGGTCCACTTCTGGGCTCCCCAGTTCAAGTAAGGCAGGGAACTACTGGAGAGAGTCCAGCAAAGGCTACAAAGCTGTTGTGGGGGCCTGGAGCATCCCTGTGAGGAGCAAAGGCTGAGAGCCCTGGGGCTGTTGAGCCTGGAAAAGAGCAGCCCCAGAGGGGAGCTGAGCAATGCTCAGCAGGAGCTAAAGGAGCTGTGAGGAGCAAGAGGCTGGGGCCAGGCTCTTGTCAGTGGTGCCCAGGGACAGGACAGGAGAAGTGGGCACAAAGTGGCACCAAGAATTTCCATCTGATGATGAGAAGCATCCTTGGTGTGAAGGTGCTGGAGGCCTGAAGCAGGCTGCCCAGAGAGGTTGTGGAGCCTCTTTCTCTAGAGAGATTCCAACGACCCACTGGCCATTGTGCTGCTGGGCAGGCTGCTGTGGGTGCCCTGCTTTAGCAGGGGTGGGGGTTGGACTGGAAGATCTCCAGAGGCCCCTCCCAACTCCCACCATGCTGGGGGGCTGTGATTCTCTCTCTCATTGGCAAGTAAATTTCAGGAACAAAGTAACCAGACAAGGACCTAAAAACCAAGACTCCAGCCCAATGTCTTATGCTGAAAGCATCACTGTGAGGCCAACAGACAGGGCTTTAGGAAGCCCCAAGGACACATTCAACTCTTGTTCTCTTACTATACTCCTTCAATCACATCCTACAGGCCCAACTCCATAGCAGCATTCCAGTGTCAGCATGAAACACCAACCCTCCACTGATTTCAGGTGTTTCAGCCTTTGTGTGTGCCTGGTTGTGACCACTGAGACCTTAGTTTCACCTCAGGAAGAGGGGACAATCCCTCCTGCTGAGCTGGGACAGGGAAGAAAGGACAGCATCTGCAAGCTCAGTGGCTTGCAAATGTACTTGGGTGATCAGAAAAGCAGCAGAGAATATTCAGATCCAGTTCACCTCTGCTCAGGACTAAATTCCTACCTGCCATTAAAACACAGACACTGGCACAGGTTGCCCAGGGAGGTGGTGGAAGCCTCATCCCTGGAGGTTTTAAGGCCAGGCTGGATGTGGCTCTGAGCAACCTGCTCTAGTGTGAGGTGTCCCTGCCCATGGCAGAGGGGGTGGAGCTGGCTGAGCCTTGAGGTCCCTTCCAACCCTGACAGCTCTGTGATTCTATT
Organism: Dryobates pubescens; assembly: GCF_014839835.1. Classification (NCBI taxonomy): domain Eukaryota; kingdom Metazoa; phylum Chordata; class Aves; order Piciformes; family Picidae; genus Dryobates; species Dryobates pubescens. The sequence goes on from NC_071630.1 coordinate 2,092,076, forward strand.
ATTTAGTAGCACAAAAATAAGGTGGGCAACAGATCCAGAGCAGAGAACACCCTCTCCCCTTGGTAAAGGGCTGCCTTGGGGAGCAGTGAGTGCTAAGGCAGCTTTCCTGGCAGGCAGCAGCTGCCCCTGGTAGGATCAGGAATGCTGCAATTTCACAGTAACTTGCACTTGAGTCACTTAGTATACAGAGCACCACAGGCAGCAAGCCTGCACTATTCAGCCAGAGAACACCCAGTTGCAAAGGACAGTGGCTGGAAACCAAGGGGAAGATGATTTAGCTTCCCTCCAGAGCAAGTTCTACCTAAGAACTTTTTAGTCATTACCTCACTAGAAAGAAAGAAAAAGGGGGGGCAAAAAGGGAGTAAAGCTCCCCTTGCAAGTTGTTAGGGTTCAAGGAGAAAGCAATCACAAGATTCCAGAGAGCAAAGATGCCAAGAACCTCTCTGACAATTGTGCCTGAGCTGGAGTGGGTGAAGAAAAGCTCAGACAGAATTGACAGAGGCAAGAAAAAGAAGGTTTGGGCCTTTGCTATGGCAACACTGATTCTTTAGGTTTAATCCCAGGAAGTCTCTGGAAGGGAAGGAATCCTGCCCAAAGTCAAGCAAGACTCTGGAAGGTCTCAAAATGAGACAGCCAAAGAAATCCTGGGCTCCCAGCCACACACTTGGGAAGCAATAGGACTGGACCTGAGTTAAAAGGTACTCTCTGACCTACTTTTTGCCAACATTCCTTTCTGGAAAAAAGGAGTAAGGCAAGGAAGCACATCAGAGAAGTGGAGACCTCAACACAGAACAAGGCTTTGAGTTGGAAGAGGCCTTCATGATCACCTAGTTCCAACCCACCCTGCCATGGGCAGAGACACCTCCTACTAGCCCAGGTTGCTCAAGGTCCCATCCAACCTGGCTTTGAATTCATCCAAGTTTGGACTCCCCACAGCTTCCCTGAGCCACCTGATCCAGTGGTTCATCACCCTCAAGGTGAAAGCTTTCTTCCTGCTCACTGATCTAAACCCAGCTCCTTCCAGTTTGAAGGAAGAGATCAGTATTACCCATCAAACAAAGCTGCCAAAAGAGCCTTAAAGCAGCAGCAGCATCACTTGCAAATAGACAGGAAGAGTCAAGGTGTTTCTGTCTGCCCTCTGCAAGCTACCAAAAGCACCTGAAAACTGCTTAAAGGCTGCAAAAGCACATCTGCTTCCAAACAGAAGAGAAAGTTGTGGATGCCCCCTCCCTGGGAGTGTTGAAGTCTAGGTTGCACAGGGCTTTGAGCCAGCCTGGTCTAGTGGAAAGTGTTCCTGTCCATGGCAGGAGGGCTGGAACTGGATGACCTTTAGGGTCCCTTTCAACTCAACCCATTCTGTGATTCTCAGCCAGGTTTCTTGCCCTGTACAGCATTTCCTGATGCTTAGTTAATGGCTTGCAGGAATTGGTTGTTCCCACACTCCAGGACCAGAGTGCAGCATTCTGAAGCCAGTCACAGGTTTAAGCATTTGAGCTCTCAAACTTCTGAGCCTGCTCCTCACAAGTGCTCTGCTTCAGGGAGAAAAATCCAAGCCTTAAAAGCACCGCTAGATGTTCCTGGCCTCGATACAGCCCCGAGAATTCCTGGCAGCAGGATTCCTCAGGCAGCAAGCAGTCATGGTGACCATGCCTGCAGCAGAAGTTAAAGCCATGAAATGTCCCTTTTACCTGGGGGCACTTCCCTGCCTGTCCCTTGAGCCACTTCTCAATGCAGGTGTAACCAAAGAGGTGTCCACAGCGCAGCGCTGACAGGCGGTGGGCCCCGGCGTTGGTCCACTGCTCCAAGCAGATGGCACAGGTGTCCCCTTCCTCCTCATACAGGGGTGCATAAGGAACTGATGACTCCAGGTTCTTTACTGGACTTCTCTAGGATTTAAAAAAAAAAAGAAGTCACACTCCTTTCTTTCAGGCAAATGCAGCACTGACCACATTGAATCTGCCTCTGAAAGCGTTCAGGGCATCGTACCTGCTTTCGCTGGACTCCAGCCTGCTCAGCTGCTTCACTTCCATGTTCTGCAGGAGCTTGATGGGGCTCTGCTTGGACCTGACTGGAAACTAAAGCAAGCAAAAGAAGTGAGGTGATGCATAAAGAGGGGACCCAAGTTCTCCTTGCCTTGATCTGAAAGCACTGGGGAACGAGGTAAGCAGGTAACAACAGCACAGCTTGCATACAAAGGTCCAGAGCAGGGTCCTGGACACCAAAGGACAGGCAGCCCATGAGTAAATAACCTTCTGTTCACCAGCCTAAACCTCCCCTGGAGCAGCTTGAGACTGTGTCCTCTTGTTCTGGTGCTGCTTGCCTGGGAGAAGAGACCAACCCCCACCTGGCTCCAACCTCCCTTCAGCAACCCCCACCTCATGACTACTAAACCATGGCACCAAGTGCCACGTCCAATCCCCTCTTGAACACCTCCAGGGATGGGGACTCCACCACCTCCCTGGGCAGCACATTCCAAAGGCCAACAACTCTCTCAGGGAAGAACTTTCTCCTCACCTCCAGCCTAAACCTCCCCTGGCACAGCTTGAGACTATGTCCTCTTGTTCTGTCACAGGTTGCCTGGGAGAAGAGCCCAACCCCCACCTGGCTACAACCTCCCTTCAGGTAGTTGCAGAGAGCAATAAGGTCTCCCCTGAGCCTTCTCTTCTCCAGAACTTTGTGCTTTCACAGCAGCAGAGCCCCACCATGGTGGGGGTTGGAAGGGACCTCTGCAGATCACCCAGTCCAACCCCCCTGCTAAAGCAGGGCACCCACAGCAGCTTGCCCAGGATCACAGTGGCCAGCTGGGGTTGGAAGCTCTCCAGAGAAGGAGACTCTACAACCTCTCTGGGCAGCTTGCTCCAGGCCTCCAGCAGCCTCACACCAAACAAGTTTCTCATCTTCAAATGGAACCTCCTGGGGGCCAGTTTGTGCCCATTTCTCCTCGTCCTGTCGCTGAGCACCACTGACAGGAGTCTAGCCACAGCCTCTTGGCCCACTCCCTCCACCTGCTGGCCATGTTCTTCTTCCTTCAGCCTCTTGCTGAGCATTGCTCAGGTGCCCTCTGGGGCTGCTCTTCTGCAGGCTCAACAGCCCCAGGGCTCTCAGCCTTTGCTCCTCAGAGATGCTCCAGGCCCCTCAGCACCTCCATAGCCTCCTTGATTCTCCCAGTAGCTCTGGGAAGTCCAGAACTGGCCCCAGTACTTCAGATGTGGCCTCAGCAGGGCAGAATAGAGGGGGGAGGAGAACCTCCCTCCTGTTGGCCACACTCTTTATTAACACAAGTAGACCATTGACCTTCTTAGCCACAAGGGCACATTGCTAGCTCATGGTGAACTTCCTGCCCACCAGCACTTCCAGAGTTCCTTTCAGCAGGTCACCCCTCACCTCTACTGGTACAGGGAGTTATTCCTCCACAGCTGCAGGAGCCTACAGCTTGCCCTTGCTGAACTTCATGAGGCTCCTCCCTGCCTACCTCTCCAGGTCCTTCTTTCATGGAAAGCAGCAGAATTTGGGCAAGTTGAGTGAAACAAAAGAGGTCTTTTACAGACAGCAAGCATTATGAGCAGTTCCCAACCTGCTAGAAACCAGCACCTGTGTACAGGCCTACAGCTGGGCTCATTTAGGGACAGAACCCCCACATCATTAGGCCCAGAGGAAGACTGACACCACTACACAGAAGCTCTTTGGCCAAGGGATCCAAGCATACATATTTCATGTGCCCAGAAAGCATTTCCAGTATGTTCTCTGCCCATTCCCCCTGAGTGAAGCAGCTTTCCAGCTGGCCCTCAGCCCAACCACCCATTCTGCTGGGCCATGTGGTTCTGTGCTGGGCCTCTGCTAGCCCTTCCCTTGGAGCTTGGGCCAGCTTTATTTGGACTACCACCACTAGCAGGCTGGGGAAAATAAAAGGAGAAGAAATCCCCATCTCCCCCTTATCTCCTGTCAAAACAGTCATTACTCACACCAAGCACTGGAGGCAGATATTCTCAAGCTAGTATCTCCTAAAGATGGAGGGAGAGCAGGAGGGAGAGCAGGAGGGAGAGCAGGAGGGAGAGCAGGAGGGAGAGCAGGAGGGAGAGCAGGAGGGAGAGCAGGAGGGAGAGCAGGAGGGAGAGCAGGAGGGAGAGCAGGAGGGAGAGCAGGAGGGAGAGCAGGAGGGAGAGCAGGAGGGAGAGCAGGAGGGAGAGCAGGAGGGAGAGCAGGAGGGAGAGCAGGAGGGAGAGCAGGAGGGAGAGCAGGAGGGAGAGCAGGAGGGAGAGCAGGAGGGAGAGCAGGAGGGAGAGCAGGAGGGAGAGCAGGAGGGAGAGCAGGAGGGAGAGCAGGAGGGAGAGCAGGAGGGAGAGCAGGAGGGAGAGCAGGAGGGAGAGCAGGAGGGAGAGCAGGAGGGAGAGCAGGAGGGAGAGCAGGAGGGAGAGCAGGAGGGAGAGCAGGAGGGAGAGCAGGAGGGAGAGCAGGAGGGAGAGCAGGAGGGAGAGCAGGAGGGAGAGCAGGAGGGAGAGCAGGAGGGAGAGCAGGAGGGAGAGCAGGAGGGAGAGCAGGAGGGAGAGCAGGAGGGAGAGCAGGAGGGAGAGCAGGAGGGAGAGCAGGAGGGAGAGCAGGAGGGAGAGCAGGAGGGAGAGCAGGAGGGAGAGCAGGAGGGAGAGCAGGAGGGAGAGCAGGAGGGAGAGCAGGAGGGAGAGCAGGAGGGAGAGCAGGAGGGAGAGCAGGAGGGAGAGCAGGAGGGAGAGCAGGAGGGAGAGCAGGAGGGAGAGCAGGAGGGAGAGCAGGAGGGAGAGCAGGAGGGAGAGCAGGAGGGAGAGCAGGAGGGAGAGCAGGAGGGAGAGCAGGAGGGAGAGCAGGAGGGAGAGCAGGAGGGAGAGCAGGAGGGAGAGCAGGAGGGAGAGCAGGAGGGAGAGCAGGAGGGAGAGCAGGAGGGAGAGCAGGAGGGAGAGCAGGAGGGAGAGCAGGAGGGAGAGCAGGAGGGAGAGCAGGAGGGAGAGCAGGAGGGAGAGCAGGAGGGAGAGCAGGAGGGAGAGCAGGAGGGAGAGCAGGAGGGAGAGCAGGAGGGAGAGCAGGAGGGAGAGCAGGAGGGAGAGCAGGAGGGAGAGCAGGAGGGAGAGCAGGAGGGAGAGCAGGAGGGAGAGCAGGAGGGAGAGCAGGAGGGAGAGCAGGAGGGAGAGCAGGAGGGAGAGCAGGAGGGAGAGCAGGAGGGAGAGCAGGAGGGAGAGCAGGAGGGAGAGCAGGAGGGAGAGCAGGAGGGAGAGCAGGAGGGAGAGCAGGAGGGAGAGCAGGAGGGAGAGCAGGAGGGAGAGCAGGAGGGAGAGCAGGAGGGAGAGCAGGAGGGAACCTTTGAGATCATCCAGTCCAACCTATCACCCAACACCATCTAATCAACTCAACCATAGCACCAAGCACCCCATCAAGTCTCTTCCTAAACACCTCCAGGGATGGGGTCTCCACCACCTCCCTGGGCAGCACATCCCAATGGCCAATCTCTCTTTCTATGAAGAGCTTCTTCCTAACAACCAGTCTAAACCTCCCCTGGCACAGCTTGAGACTGTGTCCTCTTGTTCTGGTGCTGGTTGCCTGGGAGAAGAGCCCAACCCCCACCTGGCTACAGCCTCCCTTCAGGGAGTTGTGAGCCTCTGTGGCTCAGGGCTGAAAAGGACCCAGTGGCTTATACAAAGCAGAAGACAAGGGAACTCCAAACCCAGCAGAGAGCAGATGTTCACACAGCAATAGGCTGCACTTGACAGCTTGAGCTCCTGTCACATGTGAGAGTAGCTCAGAGCAAGCAGAATGCATCTGTGCAAAAGGCACCTCAGAGATGGACCCTCACAACCAAGGAAGGTGGCAAGGTGTGCTGGCCTGTCAGAACCAAACCTAAGGGCAGAGAGTGAAGCAGAAGGACATTGCACAGAGATTGAAGTGGAAATAACCAACCTTGCTGTGGTGCTCTCTGGGCACTGATAAGCTTGGCTAGCAGGTTAGCTGTTTGTCACTGCTGCATAACCTCTGTGTGTGCAGCACAAAGAATGTCACTGAGGTGTGTGGCAGCCTGTGAACATGAGGCTGGAGCAAGGGCTGTGAGGCAGAAAAAGCTGAGGAAGGGCCAAGACAAAAAGCTCTCTGTCCTAAGCACCTCTGCCTCCTCAGCTGTCACAAGAAGCTACAGGAATGAAAGCAGACTGAAATCCCAAATCACTTGAAGAACATCCTGGATCTGAGCCTGAGCTCAGTGCTGATGGCCAAGGTGTGATGGGAGGAGTGGCTGAAACCACATCAGGACGTGCTGCCACTCAGTGAGACCAGGACAGGCTGGAGAGCTGAAAGAGAGCAACCTCAGGAAGCTCAACCAGGGGAGGTGGAGGAACAACCCCCTGCACTGCAGGTGAGGGGTGACCTGCTGGAAAGCAGCTCTGTGGAGGAGGACCTGGGAGTGCTGCTGGACAAGAAGCTCACCATGAGTCAGCAATGGGCCCTTGTGGCTAAGGTGGTCAATGGTCTACTTGTGTTAAATAGAAGAGTGTGGCCAACAGGAGGGAGGTTCTCCTCCCCCTCTATTCTGCCCTACTGAGGCCACATCTGAAGTACTGGGGCCAGTTCTGGACTTCCCAGAGTCCAGAACTACTGGGAGAATCAAGTAGGCTATGGAGGTGCTGAGGGGCCTGGAGCAGCTCTGTGAGGAGCAAAGGCTGAGAGCCCTGGGGCTGTTGAGCCTGCAGAAGAGCAGCCCCAGAGGGGAGCTGAGCAATGCTCAGCAAGAGATGGAGGTGGAGGGCAAGAGGCTGGAGCCAGACCCTTGTCATTGGTGCCCAGGGACAGTACAAGGGGCATCAGGCACAAACTGGAAGCCAAGAATTTCCACATGAAGATGAGGAGAAACTTCTTTGGTGTATGGGTGCTGGAGGCCTGGAGCAGGCTGCCCAGAGAGGTTGTGGAGTCTCCTCTGGAGAGATTCCACAGCTACCTGGCCATTGGGATCCTGAGCAAGCTGCTGTGGGAACCCTGCTTTAGCATGGAGGTTGGACTTGAGGAGCTCAAGAGGTCTCTTCCAACCTTCACCATGCTGGGACTCCAATTTGCTATTTCCAGTAACACACCTTGACACTGCCTAACAGTGTGTGTGCTGGGCACTGGTCTCTCATACTTGCAGTTGTCCTAACATCTCAGGACTCTTGGGAAGCAGCAGCCTGTATTTAACCTGATGAGAGCAGTCACCCATTGCTGCTGCTGCTGCTCTAGGAGCTCCTTGCCAAAAAAAGAAGGTGGTAGCAGCCTGCTCCTGTCAGCCATGGGCACAAAGATCCCTTAGCACCATCTGTCGTGCAGCTGGGAAGGAATTTCCCCTCTCAGGTTTGCAGCACAATCAACCAGGTTGGAAGAGACCTCCAAGATCATTCAAGTCCAACTGAACCCTTCACCCCCCCTCCTAACCCAAGCCCCCTCCACCCCCCCCCACCCAACCCCCCCACCTAACCCAAGCCCCCTCCACCCCCCCACCCAACCCCCCCACCTAACCCAAGCCCCCTCCACCCCCCCAACCCAACCCCCCCTCCTAACCCAAGCCCCCTCCACCCCCCCACCCAACCCCCCCACCTAACCCAAGCCCCCTCCACCCCCCCAACCCAACCCCCCCTCCTAACCCAAGCCCCCTCCACACCCCCACCCAACCCCCCCCCCCTCCATGCCCCCCAACCCCCCCCCTACACCCCTCCCAAGCCAACACCCCCACATCCCCCCCCTAACCCAATCCCTCCCCTCCAGGCCCCCCTAACCCAACCCCCTCCCTCACCCAACCCCCTAACCCAACCACCCCCACCCCAACCCCCCCTCTACACTCCCCCAAGCCAACCTCCCCCACGCCCCCCAACCCAACCACCCCCCACCCCAACCCCCCCTCCACACACCCCCCAACCCAATCCCTCCCCTCCCCGCCCCCCCCAACCCACCCCTCCCCTCACCCAACACCCCCTCCACACCCCCCCTAATCCAACCTCCCCCACGCCCCCCCTAACCTAACCACCCTCCACCCCAACCCCCCCTCCATGGCCCCCCTAAGCCAACCCCCCCCTCCACCCCCCACCTAACCCCCTGCCTGTGTATTTCCATGCTGAGCATTTCATTGAATGATGTAATTGAGGAAAACTGATTGCAAGCTTTAGCTTGGGGTTAACTAACTTTTAGATGCATCATAATGGATACCAACTCTCCACTGAGTTTGTGAATGACTTTCATTTTCTCCTGTTTGGGTACTACAAAGTTCATATTTTGTCTGTGATACCTCCTCTCTCTCTTTGTTAAGGAGGCACTTTGGCATCCAAGGCAGACTCTCAAGCGAGGCTGAGGGAGCTGGGGGTGCTTAGGCTGGAGAGAAGGAGGCTCAGGGGAGACCTTATTGCTCTCTACAACTACCTAAGGGAGGTTGTAGCCAGGTGGGGGTTGGGCTCTTCTCCCAGGCAACCACCATCAGAACAGACTCAAGCTGTGCCAGAGGAGGTTTAGCCTGGATGTCAGGAAGAAGTTCTTCCCAGAAAGAGAGATTGGCCCTTGGGATGTGCTGCCCAGGGAGGTGGTGGAGTCCCCATCACTGGAGGTGGTTAAAAGGAGACTGGCTGAGGCACTTGGTGCCATGGTTGAGTTGATCAGATGGTGCTGGGTGATAGGTTGGCCTTGATGATCTCAAAGGTCTTTTCCAACCTGGTTAATTCTATTCTAGCTAGACCATAGCACTAAGTGCCTCATGCAGGCTTTTCTTACCCCCCCACCCACCCCCCTGGGCAGCCTATTCCCATGGATAATCTCCTTCTGTGAGGACTTAGTTTCTAAGATTAAGCCTAAACCTTCCCCTGGCACAGCTTGAGACTGTGTCCTCTTGTTCTGGTGCTGCTTGCCTGGGAGAAGAGACCAGCCCCCACCTGGCTACAACCTCCCTGCAGGGAGGTGCAGAGAGCAAGGTCTCCCCTGAGCCTCCTCTTCTGCAGGCTCCAACCCCAGCTCCCTCAGCCTCTCCTCCCAGGGCTGTGCTCCAGACCCCTCCCCAGCCTTGTTGCCCTTCTCTGGACACCTTCCAGCAACTCAACAGCAAGATGAGCTCCTGAACCTGGTCTCTACACAGCTCAACTATAGCACAAACCTCCTGAGCCAGCTGCTGGAGGAATCTCCTGGGTCGATGGCGCTGCAGCCTCCACTTCCTCCTCCTCCTCAGTAGTGCTGCTGTCAGAGTCATTCACTTCTATTGTTTCATCTGAGCCCTGCTGCTGGTTGCTCCCTGAAACACCCGAGGGTTCCTGGTGTAGAACAGCTCCTGTAGTCGGCTCTTGTGTCCTCCTGAGTTGAAAGTAACTGTCCAGTGCTGCCCTGAGTCCAGAAAAACAGAAAATAACCCCCAGCCAGTTATTCTGGGGAAGGCAAAGGCTCAGCACTTCTCTCCATGCTGGTTGGCAGTAAAACTCCCAGGCTCTGACTGCAATGGGAAGATACCAAAGTGACTGGATCAGACCTTCTTGGGTAGATGGGCAATCCATCCAACTGCCCACCCTATGAACCATCAGCAACCCTTCCTTCTGCTCACAGAAAAGCTCCATCTCATTGCCACAGTGATATTCTCCCCTTTTAGGGTGGGTTGAAGAGGAGCAAAGCAATACCCACCATAAGTACTGTTCACAGCTGGCCTCAGGAGCTCCTACCCTACCCTGACAATCCCACTTCAGACCTGGTTCCCAAAGCCACTGCTATCAGTTTCCTTCCACTGACTACCCTGTGCCTCATCTTTCTGCTGTCCCTCTTCTCTTCTTCACTCCTGGATAGACACATCCTCCCCACTCCCCCCCTCCATCAGTTCAGCTATCATCTCAATTGTCCCTCAGATTCAAAAGGCAACTTTGTCAGGTTGCCTTCTAGCCCTGAGAGCTCCAGTGACCTTCCCAGGCAATCCCAGGGCAAACAGTAGAGTGATGGATGCTTAATCATCTGGGAGGTGTGGAATTCTTGTTCTCACTTCTTCCCCACATTGAAGGCAGTGCTCCAGTTCATTACAATTTCACTCCTGGCATTTACAAAAGCTACAGAGACGAGACAAAACCCAAATGAACCAGGACTGGGGATTTCTTTCTGGCTGGAGAGCCCTTTAAAGCCATCACAAATGGTACTTGCATTTTTACTTTCTTTGCCTGGAGGAAACAAAACCAAACCAAAAAACAAGCAAGCACCCAACAAACCCCACAGAAAAAAACAGCTCAGTTTGCACATTTGTGCAAGTTTGTGCAGCAGCTGCCACCAGACCACCTGATCAGGCCATCTCCAAAGCAAAGGTGGAATGCAAACAGAGCACCAGCTCCACTGGGCTAAATGCTGGCTGGAAGCGCCGAGAGTCAGCAGCATCCCAGGCTCACAGTACCACCAAGGTGGGAGAGACCTTGAGGATCATCCAGTCCAACCTGGCACCACAGACCTCAGGACTAGACCATGGCTCCAAGTGCCACATCCAATCCCCTCTTCAACACCTCCAGGGATGGGGACTCCACCACCTCCCTGGGCAGCACATCCCAAGGGCCAACAACTCTCTCTGGGAAGAACTTTCTCCTCCCCTCCAGCCCAAACCTCCCCTGGCACAGCTTGAGACTGTGTCCTCTTGTTCTGGTGCTGCTTGCCTAGGAGAAGCGACCAACCCCCACCTGGCTACAACCTCCCTTCAGGGAATTGCAGAGAGCAATGAGGTCTCCCTTGAGCCTCCTCTTCTGCAGGCTAAGCAACCCCAGCTCCCTCAGCCTCTCCTCACAGGGCTGTGCTCAAGGCCTCTCCCCAGCCTTGTTGCCCTTCTCTGGACACCTTCCAGCAGCTCAACCTCTTTCCTAACCTGAGGGGCCCAGAACTGGACACAGGACTCAAGGTGTGGCCTGAGCAGTGCTGAGCACAGGGCACAATGACCTCCCTGCTCCTGCTGGCCACACTCTGCCTGCTGCAGGCCAGGCTGCCCTTGGCCTTCTTGGCCCCCTGGGCACACTGCTGGCTCCTGTTTAGGCAGCTGTCAATCAGCACCCCCAGGTCCCTCTCTGTTTGGCAGCTCTCAGCCACTCTGCCCCCAGCCTGTAGCTCTACCTGGGGTTGCTGTGGCCAAAGTGCAGCCCCTGGCACTTGGACTTGTTGAATGCCATCCTGTTGGCCTCTGCCCCTCTGCCCAGCCTGGCAAGGTCCCTCTGCAGAGCCCTTCTGCCCTCTAACTGACCAACATCTGCTCCCAGCTTGCTGCTCCCATCTGCAAACTTGCTGCTGACTGACTCAATGCCCTCATCCAGATCACCAATGAAGATGTTAAAGAGGATGGGGCCCAGTACTGCAGTGAGCACCAATAGGAACCTGCCAGAGCAGAGAGGATAGTGAGAGCAGCAGCTCTGAAAGCAAGAGGGAGAGCACTGGGGCTCAGGGGTTCCCCCCACTAAGAAATTATGAAATGGGAGAGGCCTGAAGGGACCTCTGGAGATTGAGTCCAAACCCCTTGCCAAAGCAGGGTCACCCCCAGGGTAGGTCACCCAGGAACACAGCCAGATGAGTCTCAAAAGTCTCCAGAGAAGGAGACTCCACACTGGGCAGCCTGCTCCAAGGCTCCAGCACCCTCACAGTGAAGAAATTTCTCTTCACTTTCAGTTCAAACATCCTGGGTTCCAGTTTGTATCCACTGCCCCTTCTCCTATCACAGGACACCACTGACAAGAGACTGGCACCTTCTTCTTGACACCCACCCTTCAGATATTTATAAACACTAGTAAGAGCTCCTCTCAGTCTTCTCTCTTCCAGACTAAGTGAGGGGACTCACTTCACCAGAGCAAACACCCTGCCAGCAGAGATCAGTGTGCTGTGCCACCAAGCTTAAAGGGCATGTGAGCCGCCCAGAACGTGGCCACAGCCCAGAGTGAGCCAGCCAGTTCCAAACTGGTAACAGAGGGGACAGGAGCGCAGTTCAGGCCCATCTCTGCTTTACCTGGTGCTGACTGTCCTCTGGGAGCCTCCAATCCTCTGCTGCCCACGAACTCTCCTGACCCGCGGGCGCTGCATGGCCTGCGGCACAGGTCGAGGGGGCTCCGAGGCCCCTTGCAGCCTCTGCAGGCCATGGCGAGCAGCAGGGGCCGGCCGGGAGGCAGGCCCAGCGGCAGCTTCCCCGCTTGCACCAGCACTCGGTGCGCCAACAGCGTCAGCAGCAGGGAGCACGGCCAGGCGGCCGCCTCCTCCTTCCCCTAGCGCTGGGGCGTGGGACGACAGCGACGCCGGACCAGAGGGCTCCGGGGGAAGCCTCCCGGGGTTCTCTGCGGAGTAACCAGCCACGGGTTGGAGATCAACTTCCATCTCTTCTTCGGCCATTTCTGCAGAGAGTTAAAGAGAAAAGTCCATCAGTCTTCAGTTGCAAGCGTGCTCCTGCTTCCAAAGCCTGACGGTGGAAAGCAGCAGGTGGAGCTGGCAGGGACTACAAAAGGCTTTTGAATTCAGTCTCGGAACACAGTTCATCCTTTCACAGCAGAGCTAAACCACCCCAAGTCAATACAGGTACCTGAGGTGCCCAGAACAGGCAGCACCATCCCAGAGCCCTGCACTCAAAGCCTTTTGTTCAGCAGCAGCTAGCACCAAAGGCACATCCCAACATCCACTTCAGTGAGGCTTTGGGTGGATGTGGAAAGCCAAAGGTTCCTTGCTGGCATCATCTACTTGCCAGGAAATTCACGTGGATCTTGGAGAACAATTTGGAAACACTCTAGAGATGCTCCATGGTGAGCAGCACTGCACCAACACCCACAAAGAGAAGCTCTGCAGCACAGCCCTCTCACTGCCCTGGGTTTATTCTCAAGTTGCTTGGAGTAAAATGCCGTTGTGGTAACCGTTCACTGTGACCCTCACCTGCAGCTCACTGCAAGTGCTTTATATTCCCCAACAAAGAATCCCAGCATGGTGGGGGTTGGAAGGGACCACTGGAGATCACCAGTCCAAGGCCCCTGCTCCAGCATCCAGTTCCTGCCCATGGCAGAGGGGTTAGGACTCCTCCTACCAGCCCAGGTCGCTCAAGGCCTCATCCAACCTGGCCTTGAACACCACCAGGGAGGGGACATCCACAACCTCCCTGGGCAGCCTGTGCCAGTGTCTCCCCACCCTCACTGTCAAGAATTTCTTCCTCATCTCCAGTCTCAATCTCCCCTCTTCAAGCTCAAAGCCATTCCCCCTTGTCACACACAGAATCACCAAGGTTGGAAAGAGACCTCAAAGATCAAGTCCAACCTGGCACCACAGACCTCATGGCTAAACCATTGGCACCAAGTGCCACGTCCAATCCCCTCTTGAACACCTCCAGGGATGGGGACTCCACCACCTCTCACCACAAGCTCTTGTAAAAAGAATCTCCCCCTGCAAGGTTTTATTGACCTTTACAGAAACTCTAAGTTAAGAATCATTTACCAATGCTTCTCCTCGTTACCAACCCAATCTAAATTAAGCTGAGAAGAGATGTCAAAAGCCACCTCCCCCCTGAACAGTCCCACAGGTGAGCTATGAGAATATCCCACGACCAAGCACCGCTGGTCTAGCACAAAACTGGCATCCAGGATAAAGCTGCCACCTGTAATAAGCACAAGAGACCCTTCCCCTTCCCCACAAATCAACACTGAAGCTTAAACACTGCAGACACTCACCACCACAGGTTAATGAACTCCCTGTAGAATAGAATAGAATAGAATTAACCAGGTTGGAAAAGACCTCAGAGATCATTGAGTCCAACCTATCACCCAACACCATCTAATAATCAACTAAACAATGGTACAAAGTGCCTCATCCAGTCTCCTCTTAAACACTTCCAGTGATGGTGACTCCACCACCTCCCTGGGCAGCACATTCCAATGGCCAATCACTCTTTCTGGGAAGAACTTCTTCCTAACATCCAGGCTAAACCACCCCTGGCACAGCTTGAGACTGTGTCCTCTTGTTCTGGTGCTGCTTGCCTGGGAGAAGAGACCAACCCCCACCTGGCTGCAACCTCCCTTCAGGGAGTTGTAGACAGCAAGAAGGTCTCCCCTGAGCCTCCTCCTCTCCAGGCTAAACAACCCCAGCTCCCTCAGCCTCTCCTCATAGGGCTGTGCTCCAAACCCCTCCCCAGTTTTGTTGCCCTTCTCTGGACACCTTCCAGCAACTCAACATCTTTCCTAAACTGAGAAGCCCAGAACTGGACACAGGACTCAAGGTGTGGCCTAACCAGTGCTGAGTACAGGGGCACAATGACCTCCCTGCTCCTGCTAGCCACACTATTCCTGATACAGGCCGCCTGGGCACACTGCTGGCTCGTGTTCAGCCTACTATCAACCAGCACCCCCAGGTTCCTTTCTGCCTGGCTGCTCTCCAGCCACTCTGCCTCCAGCCTGTAGCTCTGCATGGGGTTGTTGTGGCCAATGTGCAGAACCCAGCACCTGGATGTGTTAAATCTCATGCCCTTGGACTCTGCCCATCTGTCCAGCCTGGCAAGGTCCCTCTGCAGAGCTCTCTTACCCTCTAACAGATCAACTCCTGCCCTGAGCTTGCTGTCATCTGCAAATTTACTGCTGACAAACTCAATCCCCTCATCCAGATCATCAATAAAGATACTGAAGAGGATGTATTTCCCACTAATAATAATACCGGTTAAAACCGGCAGCTTTACCATCAAACCTGAGCCTCCCCCAGAGGGGCAGCGCCCAGCGCTGCCTCCAGCCAGCTGCCTCCCTGGCAGCCACCGGAAGAGCCCAGGGGCGGACGGGCTCCGCAAACAAGCCCCTCGGGCCCACGGGAGACACACGTGGGTGCTGTCAGGGAGCGCAGCGTGCGAGCAGCGGAGGCCTCCGCAGCTGAGCGCGGGAGGCTGAACGCAGCACAAGCCTCCTCTGGTGGAAGGGACCCCGCAGCGCTCGCCAACTGCGAACGCAGGCCCCGCTCCCACAGCTCCACCAGGTTACGACGCTACGGCTGCTTTAACCCACACACAAAACAAACATCCCCCCCCAAACACGACCTAAACCGAAGCGCGGCGTTTTATTTCTGGCTTTTTACGCGGCTCGCCTATCTCAACTCGGCTCCAACCACCACAGAAAGGGCGCAAAGGGTTACACTCCCCGCCCCGGCAGACGCAGCGCTCCACGCACCCCAGCCGCCAGGCCCAGCCCCTAGGCCCCTGGGGCTGAGCCCGCCGCTCCCCACCCCGGAATCCAGGCCGCGGCGGAACCCCGCACCCCGTCGCGGCATCCGGCATCTATGACCTGAAGCCCGGCCGCGCCGCGGGGACTCCGGGCTGGGTAGAGCCATCCCCGCCGCCCCCCGCTCACCTGCCCGCAGGCCCAACCGCTCTGCTCGAGCTCCGCGCCGCCCCGCCCCCGCCGCCCTACTGGCCAGCTGACATCGCTGCACCCGCTTCTATTGGGGGAGCCGGGCCCTCTCCGCCTTTTCATTGGTCAGTCGCTCTGTCCGTCCGACTAACGGAAGGGAGGGTGAATGGGGCAAGGGGCGGGAAGACAGAGCCTGCTCTGATTGGTCAGAGAGTCATAGGGCGGGCCGGGCTGATTGGGTTGGCTGACCCTCGCCGGCCGCAAGAGGGCGGGGAAAGCAGGGTGTAGCGAGTTGCCATTGGTTAAGCCGCCGGCGGGGGCAAAAGAGCGGGAGCTCGGAGGGATTCAAACGGCGGCGGAGCTGGGGCGGGGGGAGCGGGGCTATGCGGGCGGCGTCCGCCGTGCCCCGACGGAACGCGGAGGGACTCGGAGCTTATGTGTCCTGTCCCTCCGGTCGCCTTCAGCTGTCAGCCTCCCCTTGAGCCACCTGGGAGCCTGTGGCAGGATGCTCTGGGCCACCTGTCTCGGTCCAGAGAGGGAAAGAGACCGAGTTCTTTTGAATATTGCCGTGTCATGAAATCAGAGGCACAAACGAGGCCAAAATATCGATAGCCCTGAGGCTATTTATTACACAAATAAAGTGGATGGATCAGAAGGAGAAAGAAAGAATAGAGTGAGAGGGAGAATAGGGAGAGAGAATAGAATAGGAAATGGAATGGAATGGAATAGAATGGAATGGAAAGGAATGGATTAGAATAGAATAGAATGGAATAGAATATTAACCAGATTGGAAGAGACCTTTGAGATCAATGAGTCCAACCTATCGCCCAACACCATCTAATCAATTAAACCATGGCACCAAGCACCACATCCAGGCTCTTCCTGAACACCTCCAGGGATGGGGACTCCACCACCTCCCTGGGCAGCACATCCCCAGGGCCAACAACTCTGGGAAGAACTTTCTCCTCCCCTCCAGCCTAAACCTCCCCTGGCACAGCTTGAGACTGTGTCCTCTTGTTCTGGTGCTGCTTGCTAGAGGGAAGAGACCAACCCCCACCTGGCTACAACTACCCTTCAGGTAGTTGTAGAGGGCAATGAGGTCTCCCCTGAGCCTCCTCTTCTCCAGGCTAAGCAACCCCAGCTCCCTCAGCCTCTCCTCACAGGGCTGTGCTCAAGGCCTCTCCCCAGCCTTGTTGCCCTTCTCTGGACACCTTCCAGCAAGTCAACAGCTTTCCTAAAAGGAATTATATTACCACACCCCTCACCCCCCAAGACAGTTTGAGTCTGTGGAGGAAGGCTGCTGCAGCTTTGGCATAGAGGAAATGTCATCCCTGTTGGCTGTGCTGTCCTCTGAGCAGCCTCTTCAGCTCCATGAGTTGCAGCAGGTAGAACTTAGGACACAGAGAGAGCGTTCCTCTTGGTCTGCTTCTTCCAGGCTACCTGGTGATGTCTCTGCCATTTTTTTCCTCTCCTGGTGTTCTCTCTGGTTTTCCCCAGAGCAGCACTGCTCCGGGCTTTTCCTTCTCAGCAGCACTCTCCAGGTCTTTTCCTTCTCCCAAGCCACTAATTCCTCAGATCTTTAATACAGTTTTTAGGTGTGAGTCCAGGTGGTGAACATGCATATTCCAGAGAGTATGGCTAGCAGTTGCCTCTGCCCATTATTTCCAGGGCAGCTGCAGTCTGCTGAGCAATCTTTATCTATGCACCTTCCGGAGCTTCTGCCCAATACACATCAGCTATTGTCTGGGCAAGCAGCAAAGGTGATTTTATCTTTGTTGAGTCACATCAGGAGAGACAAGATTTAGTCTCTCACACCTCTGAGGAGACCCCAGGCAGGCTCCATGGAGGTCTCCAGCACACGGGCACAAGCCTGGTGCACTGCCTGATGAGTCTCTTCGAGGTGAGGAAGAGGGGCAAGCTGCAGGAGGAAGGCAGGCAGGCAGGCAGGCACACTGCTTTCCCCTGGCTTGCTCTCCAAGGCACCTGGCTGCTTTGGGTCACACATCCCTGTTCTCCTGGCTTAGCTTCCTTGGTTTCTCCTCTTCTCCAGGTCTGCCAGCGAGTCCACGATCTCTGCACAGGACAAGGACTGTGTTACCACAACATTTCCCCTGCAGACAGGGAGGTTGCTTGCACCAGGGTTGAGTGAGGCACACAGAGCACAGCACATAATGGTTTCTCAACCATACTTTCCACATCTCTTGAATGGAAACTGGCCTAGTGGGATGGGGTGGATGAGAATGAAGGAAGCTTTCCCCTCCCCTGGAGAGGTGAACTGAGGGAAGGGTACAACCTCTGTGCCCTCAAGCTCGACAGAAAAGTTCCTCTGTCTTTTCCTACTCGTTTTGTTAAATCATAGAATGGTTTCAGCTGGAAGAGACCTTAAAGATCATCCAGTTCCACCCCCCCTGCCATGGGCAGGGGCACCTCCCACTAGCCCAGATTGCTCAAACCCACATCCAACCTGGCCTTGAACACCTCCACAACCTCCCTGGGCAACCTGTGCCGGTGTCTCCCCACCCTCACTGTCAAGAATTCCTTCCTCATCTCCAGTCTCAATCTCCCCTCTTACAGCTCAAAGCCATTGTCTCTCATCCTGGCACTCCCAGCCCTTGTCAAAAGTCCCTCCCCAGCTCTCCTGTAGCCCCCTTCAGGTTCTGGAAGGCTGTTCTAAGGTCTCCCTGGAGCCTTCTCTTCTCCAGGCTGAACAGCCCCAACTCCCTCAGCTTGTCCCCATTGAGGAGTTTCTCCAGCCCTCTGATCCTCTTGGTGGTTTCCTCTGGACCTGCACCAGCAGCTCCACATCATTTTTGTGCAGGAGAAACCAGAACTGGACACCATACTCCAGGTGGAGTCTCAGGAGAGCAGAGCAGAGGGGCAGAATCACTTCACTTGTCCTGCTGATCACACTGATGGGGACCAGTTATGTACCTGGATCAGACCCAGACCAACTTCAGAGACAGTGAAATCTTCCCTGCCATGGAACAGTTGCTGAGACTGCAATTTAATGCTCAAAGCCCAGGGTAGAAATGTTCCTGCACTCTTGTGGCTGCTCCTCCAGCTTCAGGCTCTGCAGGGACTAACCCTGACACTGCTTGGGTCCCAGATGGGTGCTTCTCTGAGGCAAAAATCCTACTCTTATGTGATGCCAGGTGAACAGCCTGGTGTTTGTTGGCATGGCTAAAGATGAGAGCATCACACCTGAGCAGAAAGAGAGGTCCAGTGCTGGGGGGACTCATTACTACAGTAGATCCAGGAGGGATCCCAAAACACAAAGCCAGACAAATTCTTAGGGAAAATAAAGAGGAAACTGAGTGCTGAAGCAGCTGGTTGAGGGGTACCTGTGGGGCAGCTGTCCAGGACACTTACCCTCAGCAGAAGGACGTTGGGAAGGGTCAAAGGCTAGGCACTGGTCAATGACTTTCCGTAGGGCTTCAGGACAATCATCCCCAACAGGGGCCTGGTACTGGTGGTTACAGATTTTCTCCATGATCTCCTGGGTAGTGCAGCCTAGGCAAGATGTGCAAACAGGAGTGTCAGGATGGAGCTTTTCCTCCTCTGTGGGAGGGTGCTGGGGAGGAAACCCAGTGCAGAGCTTTGCTGCAGCCTGTGGCACGCAGAAGCCGCCCGAAGTGTGTCTGCAATGAACCCTCCCATGTTTGACGTGACACTGTCGAGCTCCAGTGGAGCAGGGAGATGTGTTTATGCTTCAGTGCAGAGGATCATCTAAGCTGAGACAGGAATGACTTGCATGTTTGTGCTTTAAGCACACTGCTGGAATGCTTTAGAGTCCCATGAGAAGCTGTGAGGCTGTCCAGGCACTGCCACTGCAACTCAAACGCTGCTGGATGCTCCAGGAAGGAGCAGGGAGCATCCAACACTAGATCACAGCAGCACTGGGCTGTGTGGCTTTTACACAGAGGACCAGATGCTTCTGTCTCACCTTCAAAGGGGATTTTGGAGGTTGCAATCTCCCACAGCACGATCCCAAAGCTGGAAAGAGACAAGCAAGAGTCTCAGCATTCATAGAATCGTAGAATGGTAGGGGTTGGAAGGGGCCTCCAGAGATCACTAAACCCCACCCTGCCAAAGCAGGATCACCCAGGGCAGGCCACACAGGAACAGATGGGTCTTGAAAGTCTCCAGAGCAGGAGACTCCACAACCTCCCTGGGCAGCCTGCTCCAGGGCTCCAGCACCCTCACAGCAAAGAAATGTTTCCTCATGTTGAGATGGAGCTTCCTGGGTTCCAGTTTGAATCCATTGCCCCTTGTCCTGCCACCAAAAAGAGCCTGGACCCATCTCCTTCACACCCACTCTTAGGACAATTGGAAACATTGATAAGATCCCCTCTCACCCTTCTCTTCTGGAGGCTAAACAGCCCCAGGGCTCTCAGCCTTTCCTCCTCAGACAGAAGTTCCAGTCCCTTCATCACCCTTGTAGCCTCTGTTGGACTCTCTCCAATTGTTCCTTGTCCCTCTTGAACTGGGGAGCCCAGAACTGGACACAGTACTCCAGATGTGGTCTCACCAGGGCAGAATAGAGAAGTGGGGGGAGGGCCTCCCTTGACCTGCTGGCCACACTCTTCTTAATGCAGCCAGCAGGTTGTCCTAATGGGGGAGACTGTTGGGCTATGCCAGCCACAAATGGCTCCTTCTGTGTCCAGTTAAACCTGGCCCTGCCCCCAGAGCTCAACAGCTGCCCCCCCAGAGATCTGCCTGCTTATGGCCCTCTCTGCTGGAGGGACACACACCTGTATATCTCACAGGGCCTCTTGTAGGGGCAGTTGATGTCATTCAGGTTCTCAGGGGCAATGTAAGCCAACATAGAGACTTGATTCCAGTTCTTCTTGGCTCTCCTCTTGATGGACGACTCCGTTTCACACAGCTCGAATCCTGACAGCTGATTGAGAGAAAGGGAAAGGGAAGAAGTGGTAGGAACAAAGCCTGAAGGGACTTGTGGCATGGCTGGGGAATGCCCTGGGATGGAGAAACCAGAGCCAGGTGCCCAGGGCTGCAAAAGCTGGTGTGCTGCCTGGCATGTGGCCTCTTCTGGAAGAGAAACCACAGGTGGAGGCAGGTGAGTTGCCCCAGCTTTAGCTCATCCCGGGGTGGTGGCTCAGAAAAGCTCACTTTGCTGATGATCCAGGTGGCCCAAGGGGTGTCTAAGGTGTCAGGGGAGACAGCTCTACCCCAGGTTTTATTCTGGATCATCACAATCAAGTTTCTTTCTCAGGAGAGATTCCAAACCCACCTGGAGATGATTCTGGACGACCAGACATGCCCCTGCTGTAGCAGTGGGTTGAACTAGATGATCTCCAGAGGTCTCATCCAACCCCCACCCTGCTGAGATTTTGTGATCATTCCCAAACAACATGCAAAGCTCCCCAAAGCTTCTCCAAGCATGGCCCTTACCTTCACACAGTAATCCCCAGCCACCAGGAACTTGCTACTGCAGATGCAGCCGTGGAGTCGGGACTTCTCCTCCGTCTGGTGCAACCTGGACAGGACCAAGGGCAGCCCATGCTGGTGGTGGACCCATTCCCACCTCAGGGCTCCTTTCTGCTTGGTAGGGGATGGTCTGACATGCACCTGGAGGAGCCAGCAGCTCTCTGCCTGTCCTGGTGGACAGGTTGCCCAGGGAGGTGGTAGAAGCCCCATTCTTGGAGGTGTTTGCAGCCAGGCTGGATGTGGCTGTGAGCAACCTGCTCTAGTGTGAGGTGCCCCTGCCCATGGAGGGGGGTTGGAACTGGATGATGCTTGAGGTCCCTTCCAACCCTGACAATTCTATGATTCTAAGGACAACTGGCTGTGCTGAAGGGTGCTCCTGAAGCTGCCCTATGGGTGTTGGGGAAGGAGGCTTCTCCCTTCTAGGGCTTTGCAGGCTCGAATCCAGACGTCGGGGCCAGTGCGCAGGGGTGATGGCTGCTACTGCATCCACACCCACCCCCTGCCTCTTCACCAGCCTCCTGAGGTTGGTGTCTAACGGGGTACCACTGCTTGCTGAGAGACAGCAGGAAGCCAGGCATGGCTCTTCAGGGGGACCTACCCACCAAATGGTGCAGGAGCTCACCTGTAGAGACCTCTGGCAGCCCCCAGGGCCATGCGGATGCGGATCTCCCAGGAGAGCTGAGGCTGCTCGCTCAGCACATCCCGCAGCGTCCCGTGCTTGCAGTACTCCATGACGATGGAGAAGCAGGGGCTCCCATCTGCAAGGAGAGACCCTGAGCTCCCTGCCTTGGGAGGGGACCACAACAAACCATCTGCCACCAGGCAGCAGCGGGGCCAGGCAGGGGAGGGTTAAGGCGCCAGCCTCTACCTTTCTCCTCGATGCAGATCCCGTACATGCGCAGGATGTTGGGAGACTCAAACTTCTTCAGGGTCTGGATCTCCTTCACAAAGATGTCCCTCACCTTCCTGCAGAAAGGGACAGCATGGTGAGATCATAGAATCATAGAATCACTAAGGTTGGAAAAGACCTCAAGGATCATCAAGTCCAACCTGGCACCCAGCACCTCCTGACTGCTAAACCATGGCACCCGGTGCCACATCCAATCCCCTCTCAAACACCTCCAGGGATGGGGACTCCACCACCTCCCTGGGCAGCACATCCCAAGGGCCAATCACCTTTTCTATGAAGAACTTCTTCCTAATATCCTGAACCTCCCCTGGCACAGCTTGAGACTGTGTCCTCTTGTTCTGGGGCTGGCTGCCTGGGAGAAAAGCCCAACCCCCACCTGGCTCCAACCTCCCTTCAGGGAGTTGGAGAGAGCAAAAAGGTCTCCCCTGAGCCTCCTCTTCTCCAGGCTAAGCAACCCCAGCTCCCTCAGCCTCTCCTCACAGGGCTGTGCTCCAGACCTCTCCCCAGCCTTGCTGTCCTTCTCTGGACACCTTCAAGTCTCTCAATGTCCTTCTTAAACTGAGGGGCCCAGAACTGGACACAGGACTCAAGGTGTGGCTTAATCAGTGCTGAGCACAGGGCACAATGACCTCCCTGCTCCTGCTGGCCACACTCTTCCTGATGCAGGCCAGGATGCCCTTGGCCTTCTTGGCCCCCTGGGCACATTGCTGGCTCCTGTTCAGCCAGCTGTCAATCAGATCCCTGGGGTCAGTGATGAATCTTGCAGCCACTGCACCGAGGGCAGCTGCTGCCTGCCTGCAGAGTGCAGGGTTCCTTAGCTGACCAATCCCTTAGCTGCACAGAGCAAAACAATCACATTCCATGGGTGCCAAGAACAACATCCTCACGCTGGCACCCTTGGGTTGGAACCTGCAGAAGCAGCCACCTCCTTGACCTGCTGCCACCTCTCCTTGGGAAAAGATTTTTAGCTGATGTATGTGGTTGGATTTTGCTGGTTAAGGGATTGAAAACAATGACTATACAAACAGCCACTCTCTGCAGCAGTTAGCTTTGGTTAGGGATCTTCAGTTAGGGCTTTGGTCAGGGACTTCTGCTTTCTGGTAGTTAGCTGCTTCTTCAGGCAAGAGGTTTGGTGTGGGGATGCTGCAAGGGATATGCTCGAGACTTGTGTTAACTGCTTCATCTCCTAAGGGCTTCCAGGACTGCTGCTCTAAGTGGGACTCTAAGACTCTGTAATGCTGGGTCTTGAGCACAAGCCCCATGAGGAGAGGCTGAGGGAGCTGGGGTTGCTTAGCCTGGAGAAGAGGAGGCTCAGGGGAGACCTTATCGCTCTCTACAGCTTCCTGAAGGGAGGCTGTAGCCAGCTGGGGGTTGGGCTCTTCTCTCAGGCACCCAGCACCAGAACAAGGGGACAGTCTCAAGCTGCCCCAGGGGAAGTTTAGACTGGAGGTGAGGAGAAAGTTCTTCCCAGAAAGAGTAATTGGCCCTTGGGATGTGCTGCCCAGGGAGGTGGTGGAGTCCCCATCCCTGGAGGTGTTCATAAAAGGCTTGGATGTGGCACTTGGAGCCATGGTTGGGTTGTCAGGAGGTGTTAGGTATTAGGCAATGGGTTGGACTTGATGATCTCTGAGGTCTTTTCTGACCTGGCTGATTCTGTGATTCTGTAACTCACACAGGGTCTGTGGTCAGTGGCCTCTTGAAGGTTTGGATGGCCACAGGGTACTTGAGGTACTCTCCCTCGTAGAGGTCATAGGTGTCAGTGGCCTGCAGGTGCCTGTAGAAGGTGAGGTGGTCCCGCTGGATCTCGGTGATATCTTCTCTTTTCCCAACGTTGACCTTCTTCAGGCCTGCTCCCACCATGCACCAAGAGAACAAGGCCAGGTTAGGCAGGGGTCAGAGGGGAAGGCCTGCTCCCACCATGCACCAAGAGAACAAGGCCAGGTTAGGCAGGGGTCAGAGGGGAAGGCCACGGAGCACAGGGCGCCTGGAGGTGTGATGTCCTACTTACTCTCCATCACCCGCACGATTTTGTTCAGCTCGCTCTGCATCCAGTCTACCTTGCTCTCCATACATTGCCTGCTGGTGTGGATCTCCCTGGCCACATCTTCAGGCTCCTCAGTACCTGGGGAGAGGAAGACACAGAGCTGAGGCTGCTGGATGAACGTGCAGGACCCAGCTGCTCGGCTTTCCTTGGCCGCGGCCACCAAGCCAAAGCTGGGCAGCAGCGGGGAGGAGGTGCCAACAGCTGCTCTCAGGCAAAGAGGGCTTGGTACCTGCACACTTACTTGCAATCACCTGGTCCAAGAAGGCCCTGTCATCCCTCAGGTCCTCAGCATCCTGCCTGCGACAGGTCTTTGCCTGGAAAGCCTCCAGGAAAGCCTTCTTCTGCTCGGCCTGCAGCAGGAGGGAGAGCCCCTGGGCGATGTCCCCCAGGCTCTCGTTCACCCAGACGAACTCCTCGACGGCGCTGCGAGCTCTCAGGAACTTCTGGATCCAGCTGCTCTGGCTGTATTTCATCACCAGCTTCTGGGCTTCCCCCAGTGCCTGCAGCAGCTTCCACAGCAGTTCCTCTTCGTGGTGGGAGATGTGCTTTTGCGGCTGCGCCCTGAGGATCCTGACGGGCTCCAGCAGGACCTGGATGCGCTCCACGAGGCGCTGGCACTGGTGCTTGCAGCACTTCACCTGCTCCAGCTGGGCATGGATGGCCTGGGCCACAGAGAAGACCCTCTCCACGATCTCCATGCTTGCAGCAGAGGGCTCAGCCTCGGGGGTGTGGGCTGGGGGAGGTGAGCTTCAGGCACTACTCACAGGTCAGCCAGATGCAGCTCTTCCACCCTGAGGAATAATCTTAACATAGCACCAGACCCTGCAGGTCTCCTCCAGCCCCTTGGTCAGAGCCCTGGGAGCAGCTTCTACATGGATCAGTAGGGGCAGTGATGACCCAAGGAATGTCCCCCCATGTTAGCAATGACCCAAAGAGCATCTTCCAGGTCAACAGTGGCCCAGGGAGCATCTCCCAGGCCAACAATGACCCAAAGAACATCTCCCAGGTCAGCAGTGGCCTGGGGAGCATCTCCCAAGTCAGCATCTCCTGAGAGCATCTTCCAGATCAGCAACAACCCAAGCAGCTTCCCCCAGGTCAGCAATGACCCAAGGAGCATCCACCAGGTCAGCAACAACCCAAGCAGCATCCCCCAGATCAGCCACGACCCAAACAGCATCCCCCAGGTCAGGCACGACCCAAGCAGCATCCCCCAGGTCAGCCATGACCCAAGCAGCATCCCCCAGGTCAGGCACGACCCAAGCAGCATCCCCCAGGTCAGCCACGACCCAAGCAGCATCCCCCAGGTCAGGCACGACCCAAGCAGCATCCCCCAGGTCAGCCATGACCCAAGCAGCATCCCCCAGGTCAGCCATGACCCAAGCAGCATCCCCCAGGTCAGCCACGACCCAAGCAGCATCTCCTAGGTCAGCAACGACCCAAGCAGCATCTTCCAGGTCAGCCACGACCCAAGCAGCATCTCCTAGGTCAGCAACAACCCAAGCAGCATCTTCCAGGTCAGCAACAACCCAAGCAGCATCCCCCAGGTCAGCCATGACCCAAGCAGCATCCCCCAGGTCAGCCATGACCCAAGCAGCATCCTCCAGATCAGCAACAACCTAAGCAGCATCTTCCAGGTCAGCAACAACCCAAGCAGCATCCCCCAGGTCAGCCATGACCCAAGCAGCATCCTCCAGATCAGCAACAACCTAAGCAGCATCTTCCAGGTCAGCAACAACCCAAGCAGCATCCCCCAGGTCAGGCACGACCCAAGCAGCACTCCCCAGGTCAGCCATGACCCAAGCAGCATCTTCCAGGTCAGGCACGACCCAAGCAGCATCCCCCAGGTCAGCCACGACCCAAGCAGCATCCCCCAGGTCAGCCACGACCCAAGCAGCATCTCCCAGGTCAGCCATGACCCCAAGAGCATCTTCCAGGTCAGCAACAACCCAAACAGCACCCCCCAGGTCAGCCACGACCCAAGCAGCATCTCCCAGGTCAGCCATGACCCCAAGAGCATCTTCCAGGTCAGCAATGACCCAAGGAGCATCCCTCAAGCAACATGCCCAACACTGCCCTCACACCACCCTGGGGTCCTGCCCTCAGAGCCTATAATTTGACCATAAAGATCTGTAGCCAACTCCTCTCCCTGCTGTCCCCCCTCTAATAAGACCTTCCCCACCATCACAGCCCTGGTGTCCTCAGCTTCTCCTTATTTTCTCCCTGTGTTGCCCACTTCAGATTTTGAACCAAACCCTTTCCCTGTGCTCAGCGTCCCTGCAGGGACTGGTCCCAGCTCCCCAGCCCATATCCAGGCAGCAGGTTGCCCCTGGTACAACAGCAGCAGCCACCCACCCCCACCATCGACGCAGCCAGTGTTAAGAGCTCCACAGCTGGGAACCAGGCAGAAAGGCACCCAAAATGAAGCTGCTGTCACTCTCCCTTCCTCTTCAGGCTCTCTCCACCACAGCTCCCGAAGAAGCAGCTCATCCACTTGCTAAGAGAAACCCCAGCACGTTGAGGGCAGATCACCCAGTCCAACCCCGCTGCTAAAGCAGTGGCACCCACAGCAGCTTGCCCAAGGGTCACAGTGGCCAGGGGGGAGGGGTTGGAAGCCCTCCAGTGAAGGAGACTCCACAACCTCTCTGGGCAGCCTGCTCCAGGGCTCCAGCAGCCTCCCAGGAAGAAAACCAGTTGGGTTTACCTGGTCGTGCTCTGCTCGCCTCCTCCTCGGCTGCCTGGGCGGACTGGAGGGGCAGGGCGGCAGCGGTGCGGGTTTATAGAGGGCTTGCGGCAGCCGCTGCTGCTGCTGCTGCCGGCAGCGGAAGGGGCATTGTGCAACCCCCCCCACCACCCCCCTTCGCTCCCCCCTGTCTTCCCACACCACCCTGGCTCCCTGCTTCCGGAAAAGCTGCTCAGGGTGGCAGAGGAAGGGGCTAAGCAGACTGAGTCCTCCTGTGCTGGGCTTTCCCTGCTGGAAGAAGGGATTGCCCAAAGGAAGCACATCAGGCAAAAGGGGATGAGGTGGGACTTTCCCCCCCACACACCCCCCCCGACCTTCCCACCCCCCGTGTTGAACTTGCTGTTATTGTGAGCATCCCAAACCACTCCCACTGTGCCACCAGCTGTGCCAAGGCTTGCCCAGGACACTGCAACACCTTGGAGATCAGCTCGCACTCAGCAGGAGGATCTTTCTGAGCACACCCATCCCCACGAGGGTCTTTTGGGACCTACCTCCCCACCTCTGCAGGACCCTTGGAACACAAAGATAAAGCTCTTTGCAATGTGGGTGCTGGAGCCCTGGAGCAGGCTGCCCAGAGAGGTTGGGGAGTCTCCCTCTCTAGGGAGATTCCAGCCCCAGCTGGATGTTGTGCTCCAGGGCAAGCTGCTGTGGGTGCCCTGCTTTAGCAAGGGGGTTGGAGTGGCTTCTCTCCAGAGGTCACTGCTAAACCCTCCCACCATGCTGGGATTTTGTGGCCTCCCAGCATTCTAGGAACCAGGCTGCAAGCACCAGAGCCGGAGGTGATGCTTGAGCTGTGGCACAAGCTCAGGAAGCCTCGCAGGTGGCTTCGTCATGGGGCTCAGGGGAAGCCCGGGGCAGGACGTGACACCGTTGCCCAACTTGGGAGAAATGAGCAGTGGCCTCAGCCAGCTTCTGCTTACAGAGAGCCCATGAGGGTCATGCAGGGTTGCTGGGCTTCCCCTCTGCAGGGAACTTCTCCCTCACCACCGCTGCTGTGGCTGAGGGCACAGCTTTCGTCAGCACAGGTTGTCCAGAGCGCTGACCATGAGGTCACCAGCAGGGCTGTCAGCACCTGGGAAGGGAGAACATGGGAGCACAGAAGCACAGAATTGTTTGGGTTGCCAAAGCTGCCCACGAGTCCTGATGCATCACCCCTTAGCAAAGTGAAACTGGGAGGTGTGTGAGCTCTTGGTGAGCCAACCCCCACCTCCTGCGTTTTGGGGAGACCCCGGGCAAGCATCAGCTTCCCTGGCAGTGCTGGGGTCCTACCTGGTGCCAGGGCTGGGCCCAGCGCTGCCAGGATGCTGCAGGGTGAGCTCTCCCACCTTCCACCCTTCATGGACCCCTCTGAGATCGTCCAGTCCAACCCTCAACCCAACCCCACGGTGGCCATCCAACCATGGCCCCAAGTGCCACGGCCACAGGGTTCTTGAAGCACCTCCAGGCATGGGGACTCCACCACCTCCCTGGGCAGCCTCTGCCCATCCCTGGCCACTCTTTCAGCAAAGAAATTTTCCCTCATCTGCGACCTATGGATGGAGATGGAGTGGCTGGAGAGCAGTCAGGTGGAAAGGGACCTGGGGGTGCTGGTTGATGGTAGGCTGAACATGAGCCAGCAGTGTGCCCAGGCAGCCAAGAGGGCCAAGGGCAGCCTGGCCTGCATCAGGCAGAGTGTGGCCAGCAGGAGCAGGGAGGTCATTGTGCCCCTGTACACTGCACTGCTTAGGCCACACCTTGAGTCCTGTGTCCAGTTCTGGGGCCCTCAGTTTAGGAAGGAGGTTGAGCTGCTGGAAGGTGTCCAGAGAAGGGCAACAAGGTTGGTGAGGGGCTTGGAGCACAGCCCTGTGAGGAGAGGCTGAGGGAGCTGGGGTTGCTTAGCCTGGAGAAGAGGAGACTCAGGGGTGACCTTCTTGCTCTCTACAACTACCTGAAGGGAGGTTGTAGTGAGGCAGAGGTTGGTCTCTTCTCCCAGGCAACCAGTACCAGAACAAGAGGACACAGTCTCAGGCTGCGCCAGGGGAGGTTGAGGCTGGAGGTTAGGAGGAAGTTTTACACAGAGAGAGTGATTGCCCACTGGAATGGGCTGCCTGAGGAGGTGGTGGGGTCGCTGTCGCTGGGGGTGTTCAGGGCAAGGCTTGACAGGGTGCTTGGTTGCATGGTTGAGTTGATTAGGTGGTGTTGGATGATAGGTTGGACTTGATGATCTTGAAGGTCTCTTCCAGCCTGGTTTATTCTATTCTATTCTATTCTATTCTATTCTATTCTCCTCCCCTGGCACAGTTTCAGGCCATTTCTTCTCCTTTTAGCCCCTGAGACAAGGCAGAAGAGGCTAACCCCAACCTCACCCCGATCTAAACCTCCCAGCCCCAAGGGAGCTTGTATTTGCCAGAGCCTTTGTTGGGTTTTTTCCCCAAGGTTTTTTATTTTTCAAAATATACACTTTATTTACAATTGTAGTGTCTGACAGCTGGACACAGCACTTTGAGGCCAAACCTTTAAATATCTGCTGTAAACATGGGGGGGGGGAAGGAAGGGGGAAAAAAAGGGGAGAAGAAGAAGGGGAGGGGGGAGAAGAAGAAGGGGAGGGGGGAGAAGAAGAAGGGGAGGGGGGAGAAGAAGAAGGGGAGGGGGGAGAAGAAGAAGGGGAGGGGGGAGAAGAAGAAGGGGAGGGGGGAGAAGAAGAAGGGGAGGGGGGAGAAGAAGAAGGGGAGGGGGGAGAAGAAGAAGGGGAGGGGGGAGAAGAAGAAGGGGAGGGGGGAGAAGAAGAAGGGGAGGGGGGGAGAAGAAGAAGGGGAGGGGGGAGAAGAAGAAGGGGAGGGGGGAGAAGAAGAAGGGGAGGGGGGAGAAGAAGAAGGGGAGGGGGGAGAAGAAGAAGGGGAGGGGGGAGAAGAAGAAGGGGAGGGGGGAGAAGAAGAAGGGGGAGGGGGGAGAAGAAGAAGGGGAGGGGGGAGAAGAAGAAGGGGAGGGGGAGAAGAAGAAGGGGAGGGGGGAGAAGAAGAAGGGGAGGGGGGAGAAGAAGAAGGGGAGGGGGGAGAAGAAGAAGGGGAGGGGGGAGAAGAAGAAGGGGAGGGGGGAGAAGAAGAAGGGGAGGGGGGAGAAGAAGAAGGGGAGGGGGGAGAAGAAGAAGGGGAGGGGGGAGAAGAAGAAGGGGAGGGGGGAGAAGAAGAAGGGGAGGGGGGAGAAGAAGAAGGGGAGGGGGGAGAAGAAGAAGGGGAGGGGGGAGAAGAAGAAGGGGAGGGGGGAGAAGAAGAAGGGGAGGGGGGAGAAGAAGAAGGGGAGGGGGGAGAAGAAGAAGGGGAGGGGGGAGAAGAAGAAGGGGAGGGGGGAGAAGAAGAAGGGGAGGGGGGAGAAGAAGAAGGGGAGGGGAGAGAAGAAGAAGGGGAGGGGGGAGAAGAAGAAGGGGAGGGAGAAGGGAAAAAAGGAAAAAAGGGAAAATCACAGAATCAGGAAAAACCAAGAACCAAACCAAAATCAAAAGCACAAAAAGGCTTCTTGTAGCAATTGTGTTCATTGGAGGCTGAGTTTCAAGTAGCCAGTGTCTGCAAAAACCATGAACCTGATACATCTGGCAGAGAGATACTGGTTAGAAAAAGGCAAACCCCCCCCAAAAAAAATCCAGACCTGCAGGATCCCCCACCCCAAGGGCTGCAGGCCAGGAAAATCCTGTGCTGGGATCAGGCCAGGAGAAGAATCCCAGGATATGGAAGCTCCTTGGCACACAGGTTAGGTGATGAGGTTAACTGCAGCCTGCTGGATGCCCCCCCACCCCGGGAAGGTCAGGGGCTCTGGGGTGGCTCCAGCAAGGTGCCGGGACAAAGGTGCCCCCCCCCCCCCCCCCCCCCCCCCCCCCCCCCCCCCCCCCCCCCCCCCAGGAGGGCCAGGGGCTCGGGGGTTGCTCCAGCAAGGTGCCAGGGCAAAGGAGGAAGGGTGGCATCAAGGCACTTCATTTGCCGGGCAGCAGACATGCCCGCGCCTCCATGGCCTGGAGCGGGAGGGCGGCCAGGAAGGGGCAGGAGCCCCACGGCCTCTTTTCCCCCCCTTTTCCCCACGTCCTTGCCCCCTTGCGGGTGCCCCAGCTGGACCGTGGCACACCACGGGGGATGCTCCGGGGAGGGGCCGCCGCTGTGCCAGCCCCAGCCTGCGAGGGGTGGAGCCGGCAGCCGGGTGCCACCCCGCGGCCATCAGTCCTCCTTCTCGAAGGTCTCCTCGGGGATGAGCGTCCCGAAAGGGTGATCCCAGAAGCGGGTGCTGATGCCAAAGCCTGTGGGTAAGGGAGAGAGGGCTCAGCCCTCAGCACCACCACCCCCGGCGTGCCACCAGGGACAGGGCACAGCTTGCTGGATGTTAACCGGGGAGGCAGGAGCGGCGATGTTTTGGGGGGGGGGGAAGGCAAGGTGAGGATGAGGAAGAGCAGGGGGGAGCAGAAGGAGCTGGCTGGGCCATGCCTCCCAGCCCCACGGGTGATAGCTTATCTGGATGGGGTGTTTTCTCCTAGGAAACCGGGCAAAGGGCAGGTTGAGCAAGCAGCAGGCTGGGGAAGGTGTAGGGTGGACCCAGCAGAGCCTGAGGCCTCACCCTGTGCCTGCCAACACCTTCCAGCAGGAGGAGACTCTGCCCTGGGGGTGGGCATCCTCATCCTGGCACTGCAGGGGCTCCACCTCCACCCTGGCATCCCTGGGTGTCCTTGCTCTCAACACGAGCAGGGACTTCTTTACTGTGAGGGTCACAGAGCACTGGAACTGGCTCCCCAGAGAGGTTGTGATCTGTAGTAGACACCCACAACAGTTTCACCTCCCTTCCCACATCCCTTAATTCTTACCCACCAGCTTTCAACCTGACAGGCTGTGGAGCCTCCTACTCTGAAGACTTTCCAGCCCCATCTGGATGCATTCCTGTGCAACCTGTGCTAGATTCTATCACAGTCTCACAGTATCACTAAGGTTGGAAGAGACCTCAAAGATCATCCAGTCCAACCTGGCACCACAGACCTCAGGACTAGACCATGGCACCAAGTGCCACATCCAATCCCCTCTTGAACACCTCCAGGGATGGGGACTCCACCACCTCCCTGGGCAGCACATTCCTATGGTGAATGACTCTCTCTGGGAAGAACTTTCTCCTCCCCTCCAGCCTAAACCTCCCCTGGAGCAGCTTGAGACTGTGTCCTCTTGTTCTGGTGCTGCTTGCCTGGGAGAAGAGGCCAACCCCTTCCTGCCTACAACCACCTTTCAGGTAGTTGTAGAGGGCAATGAGGTCTCCCCTGAGCCTCCTCTTCTCCAGGCTAAGCAACCCCAGCTCCCTCAGCCTCTCCTCACAGGGCTGTGCTCAAGGCCTCTCCCCAGCCTTGTTGCCCTTCTCTGGACACCTTCAAGTCTCTCAATGTCCTTCCTAAACTGAGGGGCCCAGAACTGGACACAGGACTCAAGGTGTGGCCTCAGCAGTGCTGAGCACAGGGCAGGATGAGCTCCCTGCTCCTGCTGGCCACACTCTTCCTGATGCAGGCCAGGATGCCCTTGGCCTTCTTGGCCCCCTGGGCACACTGCTGGCTCATGTTTAGGCAGCTGTCAATCAGCACCCCCAGGTCCCTCTCTGTTTGGCAGCTCTCAGCCACTCTGCCCCCAGCCTGTAGTTCTGCCTGGGGTTGCTGTGGCCAAAGTGCAGCCCCTGGCACTTGGACTTGTTGAATGCCATCCTGTTGGCCTCTGCCCATCTGCCCAGCCTGGCAAGGTCCCTCTGCAGAGCCCTTCTGCCCTCTAACTGACCAACATCTGCTCCCAGCTTGCTGTCAGCTGCAAATCTGCTGATGACTGACTTGATCCCCTCATCCAGATCATCAATGAAGATATTAAGGGTGGTGGTGGTGTTGGGGGGTGTTGCATTGGATGACCTCCAGAGGTCCCTTCCAATCCCTAACATCCTGTGAGCCTGGTGCCCGTTGGTGAGGCAGGCTGCTGCCTTCACCCCCGCACTGTGCCAGCTCCCCATCTTCAACCTGGGGCCAAGAAATGTGCCTGACAGGGCTGCAGTATCTCCTATGCTGCTTCCCCCAGTGACATAGCCCAAATATGCAGAGACTCACAGAAGGGTTTGGGTTGGAAGGGACCCCAGGGAGGTGGTGGAGTCACCATCACTGGAGGTGTTCAGGAAGAGACTGCATGGGGTGCCATGGTTTAGTTGATCAGATAGTGTTGGGTGACAGGTTGGACTTGATGATCTCAAAGGTCTCTTCCAACCTGGTCTATTCTATTCTATTCTATTCTATTCTATTCTATTCTAGGAAGGATCTGGAGGTGCTGGAAGGTGTCCAGAGAAGGGCCACGAGGATGAGCAGAGGGCCAGAGCTGGTCTCCTATGATGACAGAATGAGGGAGTTGCGGCTGTTCAGTCTGCAGAAGAGAATGCTCTGAAGAGACCTTCTTGTGGCCTTCCAGTATCTGAAGAGGGCTACAAGAAAGCTGGGGAGGGACTTTTTAGAGTATCAGGTAATGATAGGGCTTGGAGCAAAACCAGAAGTGGGTAGATTCAGATTGGATGTTAGGAAGAAGTCCTTCCCTGTGAGGGTGGTGAGAGACTGGCACAGGTCACCCAGGGAGGTGGTGGAAGCCTCATGCCTGGAGGTGTTTGCAGCCAGGCTGGAGGTGGCTGTGAGCAACCTGCTGTGGTGTGAGGTGTCCCTGCCCATGGCAGGGGGGGTTGGAACTGGCTGAGCCTTGAGGTCCCTTCCAACCTTAACAATTCTATGCTTCTACGAAGTGTAAACGAAACAGCTGCAGGCACGGAGTGCGTTCGGACAGCCCTCCTCCCACCCTGGCAGGCCCCGGGGGAGGCGGGGGGAGGGAGGCGGGGGGAGGGGGGCGGGGGGAGCGGGGGAGGGGTACCTGATTTCTGGTGTTCAAAGTGGTGCTTGACGTGGTAAGCCTTCAGGCCATACAGGTAGGTGCCTTTCTTGGGGGAGCCGTAGTGGAGGTAATAGTGCATCATGTCGTAGACGACGTAGCCGCAGAGCCCTCCGACGAACACCGAGAGCCCCAGCACCTCGGGCAGCAGCAGCTGCAGGACGCCGTAGAAGAAGCCGATCACCAGCGAGGCTGGCACGGGAGGGAACACCAGGCGGGAGCTGTCGAAGGGAGACTGCAAGCAGAGCAGGGGGTGTGGGACAGCTGCCTGCCGGCTCCCCTCGCGTCCCCACCGAGCGTTTCCCGTGCGGGAACAGCTACCGCCAAAGTCAGTGCTCTCCAGAGAGGCACCCGGCGGGAG
Source organism: Dryobates pubescens (assembly GCF_014839835.1). Taxonomy (NCBI): domain Eukaryota; kingdom Metazoa; phylum Chordata; class Aves; order Piciformes; family Picidae; genus Dryobates; species Dryobates pubescens. The sequence continues at coordinate 2,125,783 of NC_071630.1, forward strand.
CTGAGGGATGGGAGGCTGCAAGCAGAGCAGGGGGTGTGGGACAGCTGCCTGCCGGCTCACCTCACGTCCCCAGCATGCCCCCACCGAGTGTAGGGAACGGCCACAGCCAAAGCCAGTCCTCCCCTAGAGAGGCTCCCGGCAGTGGGGTCGGCGTCTTGCCCATGCCAAGGTGGCAGGGCAGCTGGTGGCTTTGGTCCCTGACCTTGCAGATACACAGACTACATAGGGTTGGAAGGGACCCTCCAAGGGCAACTTGTCCAAACCCCTTGCAGTCAGCGAGGACACCTCCAGCTAGAGCAGGTTGCTCAGGGACACAGCAAGGCTGAGCCTTTATGTCTCCAGGGATGGGGCCCTGAACACATCTCCGGGAACCTGTTCCAGTGTCTCACCACCTTCATTGTGAAGAGCTTCTTCCTGATGTACAACCCAGCTCTGCCCTGCTCTGGTTTCAAACCATTGCCCCTCAACTTATCCCCATAAGCCCTTCTGAAGAGCCCCTCCCCCCAGCCTTCCTGTAGGTCCCCTGCAGGTACTGAAATGCAGCTCTAAGGTCTCCCTGGAGCCTTCTCCAAGCTGAACAGCCCCACAGCAGAGGGGCTTCAGCCCTCTGATCATCTTAGTGGCCTCCTCGGGACCCACTTCAGCAGCTCCATGCCCTTCCTGTGTTAAAGGCTCCACAGATGGATAGAACACTGCAGGTGAGGTCTCAGTACAGCAGAGTGGCAGAATGCCTTCCCTCGTCCTGCTGGGCACGCTGCTTTTGGTGCAGCCCAGGACTGAAGCGGCCTCCGAGGCTGCAGGTGCCCATCGCTGGCTCCTGTCCAGCTTCTCACCCACCAGCACCCCCAAGCCCTTTTCTGCAGGGCTGCTCTCAACCTCCTCATCACCCCCCGCAGCCTGGCTCGCTCTCTCCGCACGGACGATGCCTCCAGCGAAGCTAGAGGGAGCCCCACGGCTTTTTCTTCTTTCCCCCCCGCTCCGGTCTTCCCCTCTCGCCCTACCGCAGCTCGCAGATTTAACTCCGAGCCCGTCTTGCAGCCCTCACCAGGATTGGGTAAGTGCCCTGCTTGGGGCAAAGATGCCAGGACTCACGTCGAACAGGCACAAACAAGCCCCGCCTGAGCCGAGGCCACCGATTCCCACGGCCCCGGCGGGCGCCGGCGGAGGCGGCAGCAGCAGCAGCTGCGACTCACCTTGTGGTGCTGCCCGTGCAGCAAGAAATGCAGCGTGATGAGATAGTAGTTGCTAGCGGGTGGCTTCATGTGGAAGACAAAGCGATGGATGAGGTACTCGAGCAGGGACCACAGGAACATCCCCAGGAGGAAGATGAAGGGGAAGTAGTATTTGTGGACGGGGATGGAGTACTCTGCACAAGGAGACGCGCAGCCGTCAGCGGGGCTGGAAGCGTGCAGGGGCTCTGCTCCATCGGCAGCCGGCTGAAGCGTGGCTCTCCCTCTCTTCCTCCTTCCCTCCCTCCTCTCTCCTTCCCCCCCCCCCCCCCCCCCCTTCCTTCCCTCCCTCCAACTCCTGCCCAGAGCTTCCCCAGGGAGCTACCTTCCCAGCACCACTCCAACCCGCATTTCCCTTGGATTCTCATTCCTCTTTATGGACGCAGCTGCCACAAGGAGCTAGCAAGGGGGTGGCGGTGGGGGTGGGGTGTGTCTCTTGCATCCCAGATGCCGAAGGGGGCTCGGATGTGCACTGCGCTCACAAAGCTACCTCACCCCGCAGAAGGAGGCAGGAGGGACCTTATCTGCACGGGCAGCACGTTCAACAGTGCTGCTGGCACTGAGTCTGCTTTATTTGGGGTCGGGGGGGGGGGGTGGGAGGGTGGGGAGGAAGGAGAGACTTGTTGGGAGCTTTCCCCCCCCCCGCAGAGCATTTTTCAGCCACCTCTTCCTTTCGGGGCCGGCTGCCAGCCCTCCGTCCTCACTAGAAGAATTCACATCCCCTGCACCCTCGCTGGAGGAATTCACATCCCACCCCCTCAAACCTGCTCGGTTTTAAAGGGGGGGAAAATACAAATCAAATGAGAATGAAATAAGCCCTGCGGCAGCAAGGTGCTGAATGCCACAAGGAGCGGAAGGGGGGTGGGGGTGGGTGCAGCGGGTGCAGGCGTAGCTGGCACTGGGTGGCACCTTGCACAAAAATAATAGGGAGCCCAGCAAACAAAATAAATAAAAGAAAGACAGAAAGAAAAGCACAACAAAGAAGCCAGGGTGCCCTGGGCACGCTTGTTATTCCCGGGGGAGCAGACAGTGGGAGATTCAAGGGCAGGGCTTGGGGCAAACAAGCCCTGCTCTGTGCGAGGCTGGCGCTGCTGAGAGCCGGGTTTGTTTGCTGGCCACGCCGGCATGCAGCCCTGGCCAGCGGTGGGTGGCAGCGGGGGGTGGGGGGAGGCAGGCACCCGAGTGCCAGCGGGGCTTGGATTTGGGGATGGAGGGAAGGGAGCTGCCAGTGTGCTCCGTGCCTCCAGCGATCCCTCCCGGGGGCAGAGAATCACCTGCGTGAGAGGAGGGGATGGAGGCGGGCCAGGGGGAGGGGATGGAGGTGGTGAGCTCAGACTTTGAAGCAGCTGCAGGCTCCGTGCAGGGGACATGCTGGTGGCTGCGGGGACAGCGCTCTGGCGTGTGGCGAGCGTGCACGGAAGGAGGGATGGGGGAGGGGTGTAGGGGTCTCCCGGCAACCCCAGGCCTGGAGCCCAAAAGCTTTGCTGCTGTCGGTACCTGTGGTGAAGGAGGAGAAGAGCCTGGTGTTGCCCTGGGCGAGGGAGGTGTAGCTGACCCAGCTGAGATAGAGCACCACGGGAGCCCACACTATGAACACCACGTACCTGGGGGGGAGAGCAGGCATCAGCGGCGGTGAGGCACCCTCCCCTCCCCGGTGAGGCACCGGCCAGGGCTGGGTGCTGCCCCCCGGGAGCTCACCATGCCGTCTTGGAGAGGGACTCGAGGATGTCCGAGTGGAAGAGGCGGATGGGCCGGTCCACGGGCTGGTGCACCCACTCGTCGTACTTCTCCCCCAGGTAGCCCACCTGCCACAGCAAAGGCTTCTGCCAGTCCACCAGGTCCTGAGGGAGCAGAGAGTGGTTGTGCCCTCGCCCTGGGACTCACTCACAACCATGGTGTCAGGTCCACCAGGTCCTGAGGGAGCAAAGAGTGGTTGTGCCCTCGCCCTGGGACTCACTCACAACCATGGTGTCAGGTCCACCAGGTCCTGAGGGAGCAGAGTGGTTGTGCCCTCGCCCTGGGACTCACTCACAACCACAGTGTCAGGTCCACCAGGTCCTGAGGGAGCTAAGAGTGGTTGTGCCCTCACCCTGGGACTCACTCACAACCATGGTGTCAGGTCCACCAGGTCCTGAGGGAGCAGAGTGGTTGTGCCCTCACCCTGGGACTCACTCACAACCATGGTGTCAGGTCCACCAGGTCCTGAGGGAGCAGAGAGTGGTTGTGCCCTCGCCCTGGGACTCACTCACAACCCATGGTGTCAGGTCCACCAGGTCCTGAGGGAGCAAGAGTGGTTGTGCCCTCACCCTGGGACTCTCTCACAACCCATGGTGTCAGGTCCACCAGGTCGAGAGGGAGCAAGAGTGGTTGTGCCCTCACCCTGGGACTCACTCACAACCCATGGTGTCAGGTCCACCAGGTCCTGAGGGAGCAGAGAGTGGTTGTGCCCTCACCCTGGGACTCACTCACAACCATGGTGTCAGGTCCACCAGGTCCTGAGGGAGCAGAGAGTGGTTGTGCCCTCACCCTGGGACTCACTCACAACCATGGTGTCAGGTCCACCAGGTCCTGAGGGAGCAAAGAGTGGTTGTGCCCTCACTCTGGGACTCACTCACAACCATGGTGTCCGGTCCACCAGGTCATGAGGGAGCAGAGAGTGGTTGTGCCCTCACCCTGGGACTCACTCACAACCATGGTGTCAGGTCCACCAGGTCATGAGGGAGCAGAGTGGTTGTGCCCTCGCCCTGGGACTCACTCACAACCATGGTGTCAGGTCCATCAGGTCATGAGGGAGCAGAGAGTGGTTGTGCCCTCACCCTGGGACTCACTCACAACCATGGTGTCCGGTCCACCAGGTCATGAGGGAGCAGAGAGTGGTTGTGCCCTCACCCTGGGACTCACTCACAACCACGGTGTCAGGTCCACCAGGTCCTGAGGGAGCAGAGAGTGGTTGTGCCCTCACCCTGGGACTCACTCACAACCATGGTGTCAGGTCCACCAGGTCCTGAGGGAGCAGAGTGGTTGTGCCCTCACCCTGGGACTCACTCACAACCATGGTGTCAGGTCCACCAGGTCCTGAGGGAGCAGAGAGTGGTTGTGCCCTCACCCTGGGACTCACTCACAACCATGGTGTCAGGTCCACCAGGTCGAGAGGGAGCAGAGTGGTTGTGCCCTCACCCTGGGACTCACTCACAACCACAGTGTCAGGTCCACCAGGTCCTGAGGGAGCTAAGAGTGGTTGTGCCCTCACCCTGGGACTCACTCACAACCATGGTGTCCGGTCCACCAGGTCCTGAGGGAGCAGAGAGTGGTTGTGCCCTCACCTCTGGGACTCACTCACAACCATAGTGTCAGGTCCACTAGGTCCTGAGGGAGCTAGAGAGTAGTTGTGCCCTCACCCTGGGACTCACTCACAACCATGGTGTCAGGTCCACCAGGTCATGAGGGAGCAAGAGTGGTTGTGCCCTCACCCTGGGACTCACTCACAACCATGGTGTCCGGTCCACCAGGTCCTGAGGGAGCAGAGTGGTTGTGCCCTCACCCTGGGACTCACTCACAACCATGGTGTCAGGTCCACCAGGTCCTGAGGGAGCAGAGTGGTTGTGCCCTCACCCTGGGACTCACTCACAACCATGGTACCAAGTCCACCACACCCTGAGGGAGCAGAGTACTTGTGTCCCCTTGGAACCGCCCCCACCACCCTGGTACCACATCCTGAGGGAGCAGAAAGCACTGGTACCCTCCTGGAACTCATATACCACCCTGGTACCAGGTCCTGAGGGAGTAGAGAGCACTTGTACCCCCTTGGGACCCACACACCACCCTGGTACCAGGTCCTGAGGGAGCAGAGAGCACTTGTACCCCCTTGGGACCCACACACCACCCTGGTACCAGGTCCTGAGGGAGCAGAGAGTACTTGTACCCCCGTTGGAACTCCCACACACCACCCTGGTACCAGGAACAAAGCTGTGCCACAGCTGCAGGATTTGGGGCTGCAAACCCCTTCCCGTGCCCCATGGTCAGCCGCTTCTGACGCCAGGCAACGCCGAGCTCCCTGCAAGCACCTGGGCAAGGCAGATGAGTAAAGCTGGGCACATATCAGCCTCACCCACCCACAAACATGAGGCTGAGCTCATCCTGTGCCACTGGGTACCTGGTGGCAAGTTCAAGGTGAAGGTGGCTGTAGCCAGACCTGGCTCAGCATCAGGCCCTGATAACAAAGGCTCTTTCCCCAGTGGGAGCTGCCAAGATTAGATAGCGAACAGCAGCACTCCCTGCTCACTGGCAGGACAGGGAGCCCATCCCTCTGGCACTGCTCATGCCAAGGGCTTTTCTCCCTCTGGAGAGGATGTGTGGGGCAGTGAGGAGCAGAACAGAAAAGGATGGGGAGCAGGGGTGCAGGATGGGATCACAAACACCAGTCCCTGGTCTGGTCTGACTCAGATGGCTGCAAGAGCAAGCAGGGGCCCGTGGGGATGGGATGCATGGGATGAGGACAGACCCAACCAGCAGCACTGCTTCTGCTGCTGCTCAGCATTCCCAAATGCATCTTCTCCTGGTCTGGCCAGATAAGGTGGTTTCTCAGTCCCACCTCTGCCCTGGGACAGAAACCTTGCTTGCCCAGTTGAGGTCTGGGCCTGGCAGCTCTCCATCAGCTGCAGTCAGGTGGCCACAGGCATTTCTGGGGCTCTGTGACAGGCAGGGATGGATGTGATCACCCAGGAGGGGAAACAAGCCTGGCTTGCAGCAGATGTGTGGGAGAGCCTCTCCACTGGGTGGGTAGAGGAGATGTTTGAGCAAGAAGGTCACTTTGTGATGGGAGATACACTCTCAAAGGTGGCCAGCAGTGAAATCGAGGGGTGGCTGAGAGGCTGCCCAGGGAGGTGGGGGATGCCCCAGCCCTGGAATCATTCCAGGTCAGGTCATTTGGGGCTGCAAACAACCTGCTCTATTTGCAGATGTCCCTTCTGACTGCAGGGGGGTTGGACTAAGTGACCTTTCAAGGTCCTTTCCAACCCAAACTGTTTCATGATCCTATGATCTTGAGATAAAAGCACACTCCCCAAGCCAGGGCCGTGCCAGGCACGGCAGCCAGATGGTGCCAAGGAAGGCAGGGACACCCAAAGGGACAAACTCCCACTCCTGTGATGTGCTGGGAGAAGAGCTGGCAGGGCAGGGAGCACCCTGCATGCATGGGGATCCCCCTGCTCTGGCCAGGGGATCCCTTAGTGCTCATTGCCAGTGCTCAGTCAAGAGGAAAAAATGAACAAAATAAATAAGGGAGCAGGGGTAGGGGGGGAAGAAAGAAAATACAGCAAGCAAGGTGTGGCTTGGCAGCACTTCCCACTGGAAGGGCACAGTGCTGCCAGAGAAAGCCATCTCCACCCACACTGCTGCTGCAGGGAGCCTCCCAGCCTGGCCACACCTGGGCAATAAAGCACAGACGATGCCTTCCGCACTGGGAGAAGGGGCAGGAGAGGCTGCAGCAGCTCAGCTCCCTCCTGGCCTCCTGCCCAGCATCCTGGGGGTCCACTGAAAGGCAGCACCTCCGCGGGAAGGAGGTGCCCCAGGGGCACTCCAGCAAACAGAATCCCAGCAGGGACCTCTGCAGATCACCCGGTCCAGACCCCCTGCTCAAGCAGGGCACCCACAGCAGCTTGCCCAGGAGCACAATGGTTTGGAAATCTCTCCAGAGCTGGAGACTCCACAACCTCTCTGGGCAGCCTGCTCCAGGCCTCCAGCACCCTCACACCAAAGAAGCTTTTCCTCCTGCTCAGGTGGAACCTCTTGGGTTCCAGCTCACGCTTTGGTGTCCCTTGTCCTGTCCCTGGGCACCACTGAGAAGAGCCTGGCCCCCATCCTTTCAGCCCCTACCCTTCAGCTCTTGCTGAGGACTGATCAGATCCCCTCTGGGGCTACCCTTCTCCAGGCTAACCAGCTCCAGGTTGCCCAGCCAAACACCGTGCTGGAGCTCTTACCTTCTCCTCATCCACCTTCTTACAGCGGGGATCCATCTGCCTTGGGGGCGGGGCTGCAGCGCCCTCCTCCTTCTCCTCCTCCTCCTCTGCCGGCTCAGGGTCGCTCTGAGAAGAGAAGGCAAAGCCCCAGGGTGAGGGCACCTGTGGGCAGATGTTTGTTGGGGACAGCGATGGCAGGGCCACCCAGGGGCAGGGGCAGAGCAAGCTCACGCCTGCCTGCTAAATAAATACGGGGGGCGGAAATCTGCTGCATTTCAGTGGCTGAGTTCCTGCAGAGCAGGTTCCTGAGGGACGCAGCTGCCAGCGAGCTGCGCTGCCCTTCCAGCCCCGCTCCCAGCATCGCATGCTCGGGGCCTCCTGGAAGCAAAAACAGAAGGGCAACCAAGCTGCTGGAGGGCCTGGAACGCCACGTCCCACGAGGGACACCCCAGGGAGCTGGGGTGGCTTAGTCTGGAGGAGAGGAGGCTGAGGAGAGGCTTCATTGCCCTCTACAGCTCCCTGAAAGGAGGTGGGAGCCAGCTGGGGGTTGGTCTCTCCTCACATGCAACAAGTGCCAGGGCAAGAGGACACAGCCTCCAGTTGTGCCAGGGGAGGTTTGGGTTGGGTATTAGGAGAGATTTCTTCCCAGAGAGGGTTCTCAGGCCCTGGCCCAGGCTGCCCTGGGAGGTGGTAGAGTCTCCATCCCTGGAGGTGCGATTCAAAGCTGCCTGGATGTGGTGCTGAGGGAGGTGGTGTGGTGGTGGTGGCTCAGCAGCAGTGGTGGCACTGTGAGCTCTGGGGGAGTGGTTGGGACTTGATCATCCTGAAGGTCTCTTCCAGCTTCCACAGTTCTGTGATGCTACAAAACCACCAACCCTCACCCAAGCCTGGTTTGTGGAGCACCCTCCCGCCGCACTGCTGGGAGGGCACCAGCTTTGGTGCTGCAGGCCCTTGGGCAGCCTCTCCCTCTGCAAAAGGGCAGAGCTGCAGCACAGCTCACCCCACTGCAGGCTGGCAGCCTGGCAAGCAGCAGAATGAGCCAGCAAAGTGAGGGGCATCACTGGGTTAGTGCTCCCAATGCCTGGCACCGGGCTGGCTCCCTCCTCCCCACCCCACAGCTCTCAAGCCCAGTTTGCTGTCTCAGGCCCAGAAGGTGCTGGGCTAGCAAGAGCCAGGGAGTGTGGCATGGCCACCACCCTGGCTCTGGGCACACAGGAAAACATGCAGAGGAAGGGAGCTGGCTCCAGGGAAGAAGGACCAAGTGCTCTTTGCATGGTGCCACTGGGCCGGGTACCTTCAGTATGTGCCCTGCACCGTGGGGTGGAGGGCAGGTTTTGGCTAGAGAGGGCATGGCAAGGCCCAGGGGCTGGCCAGAGGAGAGCCCAGGCTGCCATCCTGCTGCCAGGGCTGGCTGGGAAACAGGAGAAACCTGCCTTGGCTGATGCTTGGAAGCAACCATGTCACTGGCTGCCAGCACCAGCCTCCTGCCCTCAGCCCTGCCAGCTCCGGCACTGGCAGTGCCACCGGCTGGGGGCTCGGCGAGGCCGCCGCGTGCCCATGCAAGCACCAAGCTGCCCATGGGCCCTGGCAGCCTGCCAGCTCCCTGGGCAGGACATGCCAAACATGCCTTTTCTCCCACTTTGTCACCTTGAGTTACCCATTAACCTGGCAGCAGGGTACGGCATGGCCCTGGCACGGTGATGCCCGCTGGCGGTTCCAACTGTGCCACTTGCAGCAAGGAAGGGTTTTCTCCTGGCAGCCCTGGCACAAGCACTGCTCTGAAAGGGATGCTCTGCCTGCTGCTCCAAGAGAGAAGTGGTGCCCATCGTCCCTCAAGGGCATTGCATCCCTTTTGGGAATAACTCCAACCCCTGGCCTGGGCAGGGGGAGCTGGGATGCAGGGGGAGCTGGGATGCAGGGGGAGCTGGGATGCAGGGGGAGCTGGGATGCAGGGGGAGCTGGGATGCAGGGGGAGCAGCATCACCTTGCCAGAGTGCCACGCTGGTGATGCCAAGGCAGAGTCCTGGTGCTGTTTGCTGGCCACAGACCTTCCTTCCCAGCCAGACTCCCAATCCCTTTCCTGGGCTAGCCGGATTTCACGCCCCGTCCCACTGGTACAGGAGCTGCACAGCCCCACCCTCAGGCAGCCCCTTGCCCCAGGGGAGCCAGCAGAGAAGGGCAGGAGGTATTTCCAGCCAGGCTGGACTTGGGCAGGCATCAGTTTCACTGCAGTGGGCCACCACACCTCCCTCTCTGAGGGTCCCACCACACCTCCCTCTCTGAGGGTCCCCACTACTAGTTTTGGCTTTGTGCCCTCCGTCCTTCGACCAGACATCCCAAAATCCCAGGGGGATGCTTTGAAAGCCCAGCCAGGGATGGTCAGCTTATGGTCTGCCTTCTCCCCGGGGGTCCTTTGGAAGAGAAATGTGGGTTTAAAAGGGAGAGAAATGGCTTCTCCGCGCCCTGAGAGAGGAGCCCATGTCGGCCAGCTCCACGCCTGCACCGCAGCCTCACCAGAGGCAGGAAGGATGCTTAAGAAAGCCCAGCTGAACGCAACGCCCTGGGCACTTCTCCTTCCCTTCCCGCAGTGCCCACACCCCCCTCCAGCTCCCCCGCTCGGCACCTCGCGGCCAGCTCAGGGAGGGGGACGGTGGGACCCGGACCTCCCCTCACCAGCAGCACCCAAGCTGAGGAGAGCAGGTGCCACCGGCGAGATGCCATCGCCCTACGTGCCACGGCGGCTCCCACCCAGCCCCTTCCACGTCACCACCACCTCTTCCTCTTCCTCCTCTTCCTTTGCTGGGGAGCAGGAGGAAGGCTCTCCTCTTACTTGCCCTGGGGCTGGCATCGTAAAGACCGGTAGTCGTGGCGCAACCAAGGGTGCAGGCCATGCCTGCGTGCCCCAACTTGCTCCCCAGGGTGCTGGCAAGCTCCTGCCTGCCGCCGGCCTGAGGCTGCCACACGGAAGCTGAGCCCCACCAGCACCTGGGGCAGCGCTGGGGAAGGGTCGTCTCTGCCCGTCCAAAGCGCGTTGGAAGGAGGCCGACGGGGTGTTTGCAAGTGCCGGGCTCCGCCTGCCACCCGTGGGTGACACAGGTGCATCCCAGCTGTCCCCTGGCAAACAGGTCCTGCCGGGGAGGCTGTGCAAGCGGCCCTGATGTAAGGAAGGGGAAAGCCGACGCCCACGAAACTCTGCCTTCCCCCAGCCACCGCCCCGCCGAGCGGCAGCGGTGCCGGCCCTCCTGCCGGGAGCCAGCGGGGTCAAGTGACCAGGGCATGGCACGGCGCTGTGCCCTGCTAACCCAGCACCTGCCTCCCAGCACCCCGCTCGCCCTGCCTGCGCCAGGCAGGGACGCGGGGAGCTCCGCACCGGACCCGAGCCGGCTGCGCGGCCACGGGGGCTGCCCCGCAGCGGCAGGGCTCAGGGTGTTGAACCCAAAACCCAGCTGTGATGGGAGCAGCTAAGGGCAGGAGGGACAGTAGGGTGTGGGATGCCTGGCATGTGGGCAGGAGGAGAGGCTGGAGAGCTCCCCTGGCCCCGGGTAAGGTGATGCTGCCTGTGGATGGCTGCTGCAGCAGCAGCCTGGACCCAGTTTTTCCACCCGTGCCTGTTCACCCAGTGAGTCAAACCCTGCAGGAGCCCTGCTGCAGCCTCCAGTGCCTCCAGCCAGCTCCTGCGCTGCTCCACTTGGTCCTGTCATAGAATCACGGGATGGTTTGGGTTGAAAGGGACCTTTAAAGGTCATCCAGTCCAACCCCCCCCTGCAGTCAGCAGGGACATCCCCAACCAGAGCAGGTTGCTCACAGCCCCACGTAACCTGACTTGGAATGGTTCCAGGGAGGGGGCATCTCCCACCCCTTTGGTCAACCTGGGCCAGGGTCTCAGCACCTTCAGTGTCAAACATTTCTTCCTGTCTCCACTCTCAATCTTCCTTTCTCAGTTCAGACCATCACCCTTTGTCCTGTCACAACAGGCCCTGTTCAAAGGTCCGTCCCCAGCTTCCTTAGAGGTCCCTTGAAGTGCTGAAAGGCTGAAAGGCCTCCCTGGAGCCTTCTCTTCTCCAGGCTGAACAGCCCCAACTCTCTCAGCCTGGCCTTATGGGAGAGGTGTTCCACTCTTTGCATCATCTCTGTGGCCTCCTCTGGCCCTGCTCCAACAGGTCCCTGTTTGTGCTGAGGATTCCAGAGCTGGCCCCAGCATTACAGGTGGTCTTAGCAGAGGGGCAGAACCTCCTGCTGCCCACTCTGCTGGGGATCAACCCAGGAGACAACTGCCTCTGGGCTGGGAGCACACCTGGGGCAAGCCACATCCACTGGGTACAAGCTGCGTGGGCAGCGCAGGCTCGGCAGCACAGCACGAGGACACCCCCACGAAGCACGGGGAGCCCAAGTGACATCCCCCACCCACGATGGCACTGGCCCAGCATCACCACCCCAGCAGCATCGTGGTCCCCTGGCAGAGCCCAGGAGGCTGTGGCTCAGCCCCATTAAACTCTGGGTGCAGCAGCACTGCTTGGAGGAGCTTGCATGGGGCTGGTCCTAGCGGGGATCGTAAAGCTGAGCCACCTCTCGTCACTCCTCCTCCGCAGGACACGCAAGAGGCTGGGGAAGGGGAGCCCGGGCGAGCCCAACAGGCAGGGCTGAGGGTGAGAGGGAAGGGAGGACACCAACCTGGAAAGGGACGAGGGATTTACCGTGAGTCACGGCCACGTCAGGCACCCCAGCCGGGCTGTGATGAAAGGCCCTGGTTGCTTCAACTGGAGGGTAATTAGATGATCCAGCTCCCCTCCAGCAAGGCTGTGAAAATCCACTCTCTCGTTTGGGTGATTATCCCTGCTCCCTTTCATCTCCCCTGCACCTTCTCTCTGCACAGACACAAAGTCTGGGGGCTCCTTTGGCCGTGGCCAGGTGAGGCTGGGGGACGCAGAAGGGGGACCCACGCGTGACGGATGGAGCTGAGCTCCTGAAAGCTGCAGAAGGGCATGGAGAAGGGCATCAGCATCTCTCCTTTTGCCTTCCCTGCACTGACACGATTTCCCCCTCTTCCAAACCCCTCAGAGTCCTGGGGATGAGCAAGGAGGATAACTGGGTGCCCACAGGACCATGGGCTCCTGCAGCCCTTGGAGTGGGGATGGATCAACCCTGGAACCACTGCTGGGCAAGGAGAGGCGCTGGCAAAGCTACACCAGGACCACACAATGGCTCCTCTGAGGAGCAGGGGGGATGCTGGGTGCCCACAGGACCACAGGCTCTTGTGTCCCCTCAGAGGGGGGATGCTGGGTGCCCAAAGGACCACAGGCTCTTGTGTCCCCTCAGAGGGGGGATGCTGGGTGCCCAAAGGACCACAGGCTCTTGTGTCCCCTCAGAAGGGGGATGCTGGGTGCCCAAAGGACCACAGGCTCTTGTGTCCCCTCAGAGGGGGGATGCTGGGTGCCCACAGGACCACAGGCTCTTGTGTCCCCTCAGAAGGGGGATGCTGGGTGCCCAAAGGACCACAGGCTCTTGTGTCCCCTCAGAAGGGGGATGCTGGGTGCCCAAAGGACCACAGGCTCTTGTGTCCCCTCAGAGGGGGGATGCTGGGTGCCCAAAGGACCACAGGCTCTTGTGTCCCCTCAGAGGGGGGATGCTGGGTGCCCAAAGGACCACAGGCTCTTGTGTCCCCTCAGAGGGGGGATGCTGGGTGCCCAAAGGACCACAGGCTCTTGTGTCCCCTCAGAGGGGGGATGCTGGGTGCCCAAAGGACCACAGGCTCTTGTGTCCCCTCAGAGGGGGGATGCTGGGTGCCCAAAGGACCACAGGCTCTTGTGTCCCCTCAGAGTGGGGATGCTGGGTGCCCAAAGGACCACAGGCTCTTGTGTCCCCTCAGAGGGGGGATGCTGGGTGCCCAAAGGACCACAGGCTCTTGTGTCCCCTCAGAGGGGGGATGCTGGGTGCCCAAAGGACCACAGGCTCTTGTGTCCCCTCAGAGGGGGGATGCTGGGTGCCCAAAGGACCACAGGCTCTTGTGTCCCCTCAGAGTGGGGATGCTGCAGCCCTGGGACCACCCAGCAAAGCTGAGGCGGGGTCCAGAGCTTGACCAGGGCTGTGCAAGACCTCCTTCAAGTAGCTGCTTGCTGCTTGGGGCTCACCCACTCAGGTTCTTGCTGTGGCTGCTTTTGAGTGCCACCCGAGGGCATCGTCTCCCCCACTGACCTCACAACGGGGACTTGAGGGGTTGGGAAGCCCGGCAGAGCAGCTCACACACGGGGAGCACGCTGGCTGCAGCAGTGGCCAAGCCTCAGCGGGCAGCTTTGCTGCGCCTGCTCCCCTGCATGGCAGCCCGGCGGGGTTTAACCTAGTGCCAGGCAGCGTCTGCTGTGCCCGCGCCCCGCGTTATCGCTCCGTCTGTTTGCGCTGGGACGGTGGCAATCCCCCTCGGCGCGGGCTGCCGCCTCAGAACCCGTTTGGCCGGTACCTTCCTTCGCCCCAACCCGTCGAGCTCGTCACGCCTGCGAGGAGGCGGTGGCAACGAGTGTCCCAACAGAGGAGGTGCCATCCCCGCCGGGAGCCGGGAAAGGGCCGAACAAAGCCCCGTCTGTGGCACGGCCGAGGCGGCACCGCGGGGAGGAGAAGCAGAGAGAGCAAACAAGCAGCGCGGAGGGACCGGCGGGTCACCGACCTCGCCGGCGTGACCGGAGCCAAAAAGTGGCCACCGGGCCGGCTGAGAGGGCTGGGCTGGCCCTGCCGCTAGGGCACGCAGTGTGCCGCCGAGGGCCCGGTGACCAGAGTGGCAGCGCCCGGTGCCAAGCCGCCTCCTGGAAGTTCACCTGGTAGCGGCGGCATCGCTTCTCTGGGCACTCTCCCTTCCGGCTGGGCACGGGGCCGGTGTGGGGACAGCGCTGAGTCACAGCCATCCTTGTCCCACGCCCGGACAGCTCGGGAGGTGGCTGGGCGATTCTCACCAGCAGCAACCACTCATCACCAGCAAGCTCCAGTGCCCAGCACCCTGCTCTGTGGCTGAGCACTGGTGGTGCCAACAAGGGTGGCATGCTGAGGAAGGGTGGCCTGCCCCACCACACCCCCCGTGCTGCACGGTCCAGCTGAAACCAGCCAAGCTGCATGCCCCTGTCTCTCCCAAACCTGCCTGGAGACACCACCTCCGTGCTGTGCTGGCACCCCAGAGTCACCCATCAGCCCTGGCACAGCCAGGGTGGGCTACTCCCATGGGATGAGACTCCATAGATACCAGGCTCACACATGGTCCATCTCAGGAGCCTGGCCCTGTTTAGCCTCTGTTCCTCAGCTCCTATAGACCCCAGCCCCACAGATGCTAACAGTCCCACAGACCTGCCCCATGCAACACCCTCTACACCTTGGGCACCATTCATATAGGACACTGAGAGCCTCAAACACTCCCTGCCCTCCACATCCCTCATGCTCCATACACCCCAGGTCCTCCACAGCCTGGACTCCCAGAGCCCTGTGCAGCTCAGGCCCAACACACACCACCCCCCATACAACTTAGATGAAGACCTGGGAGCTCCACACACCCTACATGCTACACCCCAAAGACTCCATGCCCTGTAACCCCCTGTACAGCCTCTGTGTGCCTGATACGGCCTGGACCCTGCACAGGGCCCTATAGACCCCTTAAGGCTGCAGAGTCCAGACCCAGTGTGCCCTATTGATCCTGTATGCCTCAGACTCTGCACAGCCCAGACCTTGTACAGCCCTGACCCTGTGCACCCCATACCTGAGGTGCTCCCCAGACAGCTCTGATCTTGCACAGCCTGGACCTGGGGTGCCCTGGAGACTCGGAATACCCCAGGTCCCACAGAGCCAGGACATAAATATACATCCAGGGCTCAGGACACCCCGGAGCTGAGGTGCCCTATGGACACGGTACACCCTGTACCCAAGGTATCCTGCAGCTGGGACACCCTATGGACTGGACACCCCAGACCTGAGGCACTCTGTGGACTCTGTGCCCCCTGTACCCAAGATATCCCAGACCTGGGACACCTTATAGACCCCACAGCCTGGACCTGAGGCACCTTACAGACTCTGTACACCCCAGACCCGAGACATCACAGACCTGGGACCCCCTACAGACTATGCCCCGGAGCTGGGGCGCCCTACAGACCCGGGACGCCCTGAAGCCGGGTCAGCCCCGCGGAGCCCGCACAGCCCAAACCGGAGGCCAGCCCCGCGGTACCTGCTCGTCGCCGGGCTCCATCTCCCCCACGTAGTACTGCTCGAGCCAGCGGCGAGCGTTAGCCGAGTGCCGGTGGGGCGGCCCGTCCAGCGCGGCGCTCACGTCGGTGCCGGCCCGGCGCCGCAGGAGCTGCTCCCCGCCCGGGTGCAGCCGCACGAAGCTGCTCAGGTCGTAGAGGCGGCGGCGGCAGCGGACCAGGCAGGAGCCCTGCGCGCAGCGAGCCCGCACCTCGGCCGCGCTGAAGGAGCGCGGGGCCGGTGGGGCCGGTGGGGCTGGGGCCGGTGCCGCCGCCATGGCCCCGCCGCTGCCCGTCCCGCTGCCCGCCGCTGCCCGTCCCCCGCCGCTGTCCGTCCCGTCCGGTCCCGCTGCCCGGCCCGGCCCGGCCCTGCCCGCGCTCTGCCGCCACCTGCCCAGCCGCGCTCGGGCATAAGCCGCCCGGACCCGCCCCCGGGAACTCGCCACGGCCTCGGGTAGGCGGGGAGGGGAGGGGCTGCTACGGAGGGTCCGCCCCCGGGCAGGTGTCTGAGGGGGGTACCCATGGCGGGCATCCACGGGTGGGTGAGGAACACTGGGGGCAGAGCGGGAGGGAGGGTGATGGAGCGCACCAGAGAGGTGTGGGACACCCGTGGGTGGGGAATAAGGGGAGAGGGAGGATCCGGGGGGGGGGGGATGGAGGGGTATGAGGCACCCGTGGGGAGGTGATGGAAGAGTGAGTGGCACCCATGGCTGGGGAATGGGAACAGTGGGGGCAGACATGGGGGTTACGGGACACCCCGAGCAGGAGTGGGGGGTGGGGGGCACCCATGGGTGGCATATGGGGCATCCCAGGGAGAAGTGGGGGTATGGGACCCCCGTGGGTGGGTGATGGAAGGAGTAAGGGGCACCCGTAGCTGGGCAATGGGGGGAGTGGGGGCAGACCAGGCATAGTATGGGGTGCCCACGGGTGGGTGATGGAGGAGTAAAGAACGTGAAGGCGTGGGGAAAGGGGGGAGATGGGGCTGGGGGAGTGAGTGGTGCAGAACACCCGTGGCTGGCTGGGGGGGGGCAGACCAGGGAGCTATGTGGACTAGGGGAAGGACTGGGGGAAATGGGACAGCCATGAATGGGAAACGGGGGTGAAAGGGGCACCCAGGGGTGGGGAATGGGGTGGGAATGGGGGCAGACCTGGAGGGTGGAATCCTGGGAGAATGGGAGTGGGGGAGGAATTAGGCTCCCCCAGAGAAGGAATGGGGCACATGGGCATGCTCTGGGCAGGGAAGTGGGAGCCTGGGCAGCCCCAAATGCACCCTGGGTGGGGGCAATGGAGTGTGGGCATGCCCGGGAGGGAATGGGCTGTGTGAGAGCATTGCTGAGGTGGGGGGGGGGGAGATTGGAGGGGTATGGGTGCACCCCAGTGGGGTAGCTCGGGGGGCGCAGGGTGCTGCGTGTGTCTCCCAAAGCTCCACGGGTGGCCAAAGCAGAGAGAGCTCCAATCCCTGCTCAGAACCCCGCAGGTGAACTGGAACCCCTGCCAGGGTCCCTGCTGGGGTCCCTCTTAGGGCCACCCCACCCCAAGTGCTACTCTCCACAAGGTGCTAGGTGCCCCCCAGATTTATTTCCGCCTTTAGTTACATTCCCCCCATGGAATTAGTCCAGTGGGGTGGCACCACAGCAGGCGGGGTGGGGGAACCAGGACCAAGTGGTCCTGAACCCCCCGCCCCGAGAATTCCAGACAAATAAATCACAAGGGACCCCAAGAAAGAGCCTTCTCCTCCCCTCTCTCCCCCCGCATTTCTTTGCCAGCCTTCCCCCCAAGCAGCTCGGGGTGCTTTGGGGTGACTACCTTTGACCGCAGGGGCACAGGCTACGTGCAGGCAAACGTTGGCGTCGTGGCTGCAGCCAGCGATTAAGGTGGGGGTTGGCGGCTCAAGGAATGAGGACCCCCTCCACCCCCACCCCGCTGGGGTTGGGGCGCTGTGGGGCAGGGGAGGGAGGGTGTTAAGCAATGCCTTTAATCAAGACAGATCCCAAACCCGGCGCGGCAGCCGGCGTCGGCTCCACCACCCCATCGGCTCCCGGCATCGCCCTGCCGCCAGCCGGGGGGCAAAAGGCTTTGTTGTTTGGGGTTTTTTTCTGGGGGGGGGGGGGGGGGGGGGGGAGAGAGGGTTGATTTTGCACCCTGCTGGGAGCAGCAGGGCTTGGGGGATGCATATCCTCGTTCAGGGCTGCCTCAGTGGATGGGTACGAAAAGGAGAGCCATGGAGGGAGGCTTCGGGGCGGTGATCAAACCCACCCTTTGGATGCTGGGTGGGAGGGCTGGAGGGTGGAAAAGCCCCGAGAGGCTGCCAGGAGCCCCCAGAGCCGGTGCTGGCTGCAGGACACCCTTCTCTCTCCGGGGGTTTCCCGGTACCCTGCCTGAGCTCAGCCCGCCGCCACCCTCCGGCAGGGCGGCTCCCGGGTGGGGACGGAGGATTTGGGGCGAGCGTGGGGGCGAGGCCGGAGCGGAGGCGGACCTGGGCGAGCCGCCGTGGTCAGCCGGGGGACGTTTCACTCACGTCCTCAAGCGGGTGGGCACCCCCAAACCCCAAGCATGCCCAGGGTGGGCGGGATGGCCACCACCCTATCGTGGGGTGCCGGGAGGGGCAGAGGGGACCGCGGCTGGGCCCCCACCATGCCATCCCCGCCGGCTGCGCCATCTCAGCCGGTCCTGCCGGTGGCGTGGGTCTAGGATGTCTGTGGCAGCCCAGCCCTGCCGGAGTGTCCGTCCCGGGGCCGCGGCGGTGCCGGAAGCAGCGGCCCCAGCGCTCGCCAGGCTGTCCCAGCCTGTCCCCGCAGCCGCAGGGGCCGGTGAAACCAGGGAAAGGTATTTCCTTCCCATCCCTTCCCACCCACGCCCCGACCTGCACTCGAGGGCAAGGAGGGTGAGGGAGGCCACGGCAGGCACCACGGTGATGGGCCCAGGAGCTGGGAGGCATCTACCACACCCCACAGGTTTCGGGGTGTCCAGCTCCCCTGGGTGCCATGCTGGGGGCTCGCTGCCGGTCCCGGCTCGGGGCAGGGAGGGGTTCAGCCTTTGCCAGCCCTGGTTTGCCCTGCACAGAAGAGGGTGCCAAAGCTACTGGGTGCACCAGGGTAGCTCTGCCACCATCCTCTCCCCAGCACGTGGGGGCTGCTGTCCCCAGCTCTGCCACAGCACGGTTTGGGGACGTCAGTGAGCCCAGTCTGAGCTGACCACCCCTCTGTCCTCATTCCGGGGTGCTGCTGGCTCCCAGGCTCTGTGGCGAGGCTCGGTACCCTATGCAAGGGACAGGGGCGTCCCGAGGCTGACCCCCCCAGCTCTGCGGTGAGGATGGCAGGGCAGGGATGCACTGGGACCTGGTGGCACGGGGGAGAGGGACGGTGCTGGGGTGGGAGGCTGCGGCAGACGCTGCTGTAGCAGCATCAGCTCTGCCGATGAGCCCTCTGCTGTCCCTGTCACCACACCAAGCAGCAGAGAGGAGTGGAGCCAGCTGCTGATCAGCCTGGCCGAAAGCAAGAGCAGCCAAACGATTTTGGCTCATCAGTTCCTGAACTGGTTTAACGCCCCAGACAGACAGACAGACAGACGCGAAGGGAGATGGCAGGAATGTGCCGCGGGGCTCGGGGCAGGATCGGGCCCTGCAGCACTGGCACAGGCTGGCGCTGGGACGGGAGGGCTGCGGCCCCAGGGAAGGAAGGGGCCCACGCAGCAGACGCCACCAGGAGAAGCACCCACGGGGAAAGAGAGGTTCTCCTTGGAGCCTTCTGTGACAGCATCGTTCCTGGTACCTCTGCTCTGATCGCCAAGCTTCCTGCTGCAGGGCTTCTGTGGGGATGGGGAGGGCACCCCGCCTGTGGCACCCCCCTGCCAGCCCCACGGAGCACAGAAAGGGTCTGAAAGCTGCTGGTGGCCTGGAGGGCACAGCGTGGGCCGCTGGGGGAGCTTTGCCTTCCTACCCTCCTAGGGAAAGGCAGCGTGGATGCCTTGGCAGCAGCGCTGGGGCTGTGCCCAGCAGGCAGCTGAAGCAAGCCCTGCCAACGCAGGGCAGCCCAAAGGCCGGCAGGGGAGGGGGCAAGGGCAGGCATGAAGAGCGGTGGCGTCTCCCTGCTGGGCCAGCAGCAGCGTTGGCAGTGGCCTGGGAGGGAGCTTCCCTTGCTGGCAGTGCCCAGTTGCTCCAGGAGCCCTGGCAGACCTGTGGCACTGGTGGTGCCCCGAAGGCAGTGGGTTCACAGCCGTCTGTCCCATGTGGTGTGTGAGGAGCTGGCTCCTGCCTCACCCAGAGCAGCTCCCATCTGATGCCCCCCCTCCACCTCCCCAGTTTATGCACCAGAAGCCACGAAGGGGGCAGCCCCTGCCCAGCACGCAGGTGCCAACGCGGTTTATGGCTCTGTTCAGCCTGGGCAGCTTGCTCCAGTGGTTGAGATCCCTGGCAGGGAAGGGGTTTCCTCAAACATCCAACCTAAAGCTCCCCTGCTGCAACCTGAGGCTGTTTCCTCTTGTCCCAAGGCAGCCAGGGTTGGAAGTGCTACCTGGTGAGCCCCACAGCTGCCACTGAACAGATTGGATTCACCAGGCCTGACCAGGGTGGCATTCCCAGAGCTGGTTCGCTGCCTGCTGGCATACTCTGTGCCAAGATTTGCTTTCCAAGCAGCACCTCCTCCTCTCCCTTTCCCTCTCCCTCTCCCACCCCCTTCTCTGAAGCCTGAAATTGAGTGTGATTTTGGCCACAGGTGGCAACTTCCTGCACTTCACCGAAGAGCAAGGTGGGCAAGGGGAGAAGCTGCAGGTGGGCAGAGAAGAGAAAGGGACTGGCAGGGGTCAGTGGTGCACCCCTCATCACTGAGGAGCAACAGCAGGCACCAGCACAGTCTAGGGGCAGGCCTGCTGGAGAGCAGCTCCATGGAGGAGGATCTTGGAGTCCTCGTGGCCAGACAGTTCTCCATGGGACAGCAATGTGCCCTCATGGCCAGGAGGGCCAACGGTCTTCTGGGGTGCAGCAAGGGAAGCGTGGCCAGCAGGGCTGGGGAGGTTCTCCTCTCTGTCTACTCTGCCCTGGTGAGACCACACCTGGAATGCTATGGCCAGTTCTGGGCTGCCCAGTTCAAGAGAGACAGAGACCTGCTGGAGAGTCCTACAGAGGCTATGAGGATGATGAAGGGCCTGGAACATCTCTGCTGTGGAGAAAGGCTGAGAGCCCCGGGGCTGTTTAGTCTGGAGAAGGCTGAGAGGGGATCTGATCAGTGCCTGTAAGTATCTGAGGGGTGGGTGTCAGGAGGAAGGTGCCAGGCTCCTTTGGGTGGTGCCCAGTGACAGAAGAAGGAACAAAAGGGACGAGCTGGACCCCAGGAGGCTCCACCTCGACATGAGGAGAAATGCCTTTGGTGTGAGGCTGCTGGAGGCCTGGAGCAGGCTGCCCAGAGAGGTTGTGGAGTCTCCTCCTCTGGAGCCTTTCCAAGCCCACCTGGCTGTGTCCCTGGGTGCCCTGCCCTGGGTGCCCCTGCCCTGGACTGGATGATCTCCGGAGGTCCCTTCCCTGCCGCTCAGCGACCCCTGGGATGGGCTCCCGACAGGGCAGGCAGCGCTCGCCGCTGCTGGCTGAGCTCCAGCCCTTGCTGCTTCCTTGCCACAGTCACCTCTGCGCTGAGCAAGGCCGCTCCCAGAGCCACCACCGCAGCGGCTGCAGGGCGTGAGGCGCAGGTCTGCAGCATCCAGGAAGGCATTCCACCCCCTCCGCACAAACAGCCCCGCTGAGCGAGGGCTCTTCCGCCGGCCTCCCGAGACGCCTGCCTGGCCGCCCTGCGCCTCCAGGCGTCACAGGTGGGCTCTAACGGCAGCCCAGGGGCCAGCCGCCCTCGGGCTGACACCCGGGAATGACAGGGCTCCTTTCCCTGCCCACCGACGGCTCCACTCAAGCACGGGGATGAAAGCACTACCCAGCTGAAGGGCTGGCACGTCGGAGGCGGCGGGGAGGGCAGGGTTGGTCTCTTCTCCCTGGTACCAGGTGACGGAGAGGAAACGGCCTGGAATTGTGCCAGGGGGAGGCTTAGGTTGGAGAGGAGGAGAAATTTCTTTGCTGCCAGAGTGGTCAGGGATTGGCAC
Organism: Dryobates pubescens; assembly: GCF_014839835.1. Lineage (NCBI taxonomy): Eukaryota > Metazoa > Chordata > Aves > Piciformes > Picidae > Dryobates > Dryobates pubescens. The sequence goes on from NC_071630.1 coordinate 2,147,260, forward strand.
AGGCTGCCCAAGGGAGGTGGTGGCGTCCCCATGGCTGGAGGTGGTCAAGAAACGCGTGGCCACGGCCCTGTGGGCCAGGGCTTGATGGCCACGGGGGGGTTGGGTTGATGTTGGACTGCATGAGCCCAGAGGAGTTTTCCAACCCAAACACTTGTATGGGGTCTATGAAGGGTGGAAGGTGGGAGAGCTCACCTTGCAGTGTCCTGGCAGTGCTGGGGCCAGCCATGGCACCAGGCAGGGACCCAGATGCTTGGCCAGGGCCTCCCCCAAACGCAGGAGGTGGGGTTTGCTTCAGCAAGAGCTCACACTCCTCCCAGTTTTGCTTGCCCAGGGTGGTGTGGCACGGTGGCACCACACAGAGGACTGCTTCAGTTGGAAAAGACCTTCAAGATCATCCAGTCCAACCAAGCCTCTCCCAAGGCTGCTGCTAAACCCTGGCCCTCAGCACCACAGCTCTGCCTCTTTGAGCCCATTCCAGGGATGGGCATTCAAGCACCTCCCTGGGCAGCCTGTGCCAGTGTCTGAGAAGCCTTTTAGGGAGGAATTTTCCTCTAATGTCCAACCTAAACCTCCCCCCTGGGACAAACTGAGGCTGTTTCAGGGCTGGGAGTCCCACAGCTGCCACAAGTCTCTGCTGTCAGAGGGCAGAGGTCTCCAGGGTGGGACCTCCTGGGAGATGGCCGTGGGGTGCAATGCTGACTGTCGTGCTGGGAGGGAGAGCTGCTGGGAGGGAGAGCTGCTGGGAGCTCCCCACGCTTGGGGAACATGCAGAGTGACACCAAGAGCCAGCAGAACAGCACTTAAAAAAATAACTTTAATGTTTTAAGTTTCCCCAGCATCTCTTTGACCCATGGCAGGACCCCACAGACCGGGTCAGGGCAGAGCCTGGGAGCAGCCACGGCTCCTGAGCCTGGGAGCAGCCACGGCTCCTGCCCCTGCTCAGCAGGCCAAGTGTGGGAGGATGGCATCAGCACTGCTACAGGCTGGGATTACCTCCAGCAGGCTCACCCCTGCTCACACTTTGCCCCACACCAAAGCCCAGGCTGAAACCTGCTGTAGAGAGGCACAATCTGCACCTCAGGGTGGGCACACAACCACCTGGCAGCATCCCCAGGACAGCAGCACCCAGCAGGATCCGTCTGGCACAGCCTCCAGTCGAAGCTCCCCAGGGAGAGAAGGCACAAACCTTTTGCCTCTGTGAATCCCTCCACCCTTCCTCCCCCCACTCTTTTCCCTCTAGAATTTGCTGCCTCCCGAGCTCAGGAGCCCCCTGACTCCAGCACACCAGCAGCAACTCTCACATTCTTCATCCATTCCCTTCAGAGAGCTTGGGGGGGAGGACACCAAAAGGAGCTGCAAGGGAGCAAGGGTCAGAACAGGAGCTGAGGCTTTCCAAACCCCCACCAGCCACGGAGACTTTCCCAGCCACCTCCAACTTTCCCAGGCATCAGGGTTGTGTCAAAGGGACAGGCAAGTTAAAGTGCATTACATCACCCAGTCAGAGGAGGAGACACCTTAAGAGCGAAGGTAAGGAAACTGCTGGAAGAAGAGAGCCAATCCCAATGGCCTCAGGGCAGGCAGCAGCCAAGGAGTGGGAAGCTGTTTAGGAAGTCATCCCCAGAAATGCTGTTTCCTTCTTTTGCTTTCTAGGGGAATCTAAAGGGTGCAAAGAAACCCAACCCCAACCCCAACCAACCAAGGACCCTGCTGCTTCCAGAAGTAGCTCTGAGCACAGTCCCACGAACTGTCTGCCCTTCGAGTGCAGTTCCCAGCCCCCTCCTCCCCCCGCCCCGGTGAAAGACTTCTGCTTTCCCTGCGCAGAGACAGCTCTTGAGCTCACTTTGAGCCCTGCCAGCAGACTCCTGCAGATGCACAAGAGAGGTGGAGGGAGTTCGGCTCCGCCAGGCGAGCTCTTCCCAAAGCCCTCCTTCCTCCCGAGGCAGCGCAGCAGCCGACGTCCACGCAGGCAGCAGCTGCCGCGGCGGGGGGACGCCCCCGGCCTGCCGTCCATCGCCAGCAATGGGCAGGGGCAGGGCCGAACGCAGCCTGGGAAGCGCAGCAGGACTGGAAGCACGTCGTGAAGCCCCCCGCGGGCACGCCGCCCCAGCTCGGCCCCCGGGGAGGCGGGGGAAGGGGCCGGGGAGGCGGGCGGGCGGCGCCGGCCGCGCTCAGAAGGTGCTCTCCAGCAGGCAGTGGCAGCCGCAGCCGGTGGGGCACACCTCCTGCGTGCGGAACCACTCCATCATGTGGCTGGTGTGGCCCCCGTGGCCGCAGGTCAGGCAGAAGTTGGAGGAGCCTCGCACTGCCACGTGGCAGATGGCACACTGGAAGGTGAAGCCCTTGCAGATGGCGCACTGGGTGCCCCGCACCTCGCTGCGGCAGTGGCTGCAGTACACCCCGAACTCTGCCCCCGGGAGACACACACACACACACAGACAGTCAGAGGGGGCAGGGCCACCGACAAAGAGCTCCTACATAGCCCCCTCCCCTTTGACAGGTGAGCCCCCAGAACCCACTGCCCAAGAGGTCTGGCTCTCCAGGCTGGGAGCGGAGTGTCTGTGTCCTACACAGAGGTCAGCTTCGGTGGTGCCCAGGGACAGGAGAAGGGGCAGTGGGCACAAGCTGGAAGCCAGGAGGCTCCACCTGAGCAGAAGGAGAAGCTTCTTTGGTGTGAGGGTGCTGGAGGCCTGGAGCTGGCTGCCCAGAGAGGTTGTGGAGTCTCCTGCTCCGGAGAGATTCCAACCCCCCCCCGGCTGCCGTGACCCTGGGCAAGCTGCTGTGGGTGCCCTGCTGGAGCAGGGGGGTCAGACTGGGTGAGGTGCAGAGGTCCCTTCCAGCCCTCACCATGCTGGGCTTCCAGGATCCTGTCTCCATCTGGGAGCAATGAAATGGGAGATGGCTGGGCTGGGGCACAGGCTGGCCCACCAACTACAGCTGGAAGCTTCCCACTGGTCTCCTCTGCCTCACCCCTGTGAAGTTCAACCAGGTGCAAACAAGAGCAGCCTTTGCTGCTCACCATGGAGAGAGCAGAGTGGGCTCCAGCCGTGCCTGGCAGCCATGGAGGGGCAATAGCCACTGCTGAAGTCACCAATTTTCACTCCAGTTACTCCTCAAGAGGAGTCCCTGGGGACAAAGTGAGACAACTGCTGCTTCCCTGGCATCTCTCACCTGCCTCTCTCCTCCCAGGGTCTCCTTCTCAGGGGCCTAAGGAAGAGGACATTTGGGCAGCTGTCCTTCAGCAGCAGCTCTGAGCACCTCTGCTGCTGAAAATACTTTCACAGACTCACAGGATGGCTTGGGTTGGAAAGGGCCTCTCCAGCTCACCCAGTCCAACCCCTCTGCACTCAGCAGGGACCTCTGCAGCCACAGCAGGTTGCTCACAGCCACAGACAACCTCACCTGGAATGGTTCCAGGGACAGGACATCTCCCACCTCTCTGGGCAACCTGGGCCACGCTCTCCCCACCCTCAGGGTCAAACCATTGCTCCCTTCTTTCCAGTCTGAATCTCCCTCTTTCAGTTCAAACCATCACCCCTTGGCCTGGGCACAACAAACCCTGCTGAAAAGTCTGTCCCCAGCTCTCTTAGACCCCCCCCTGAAGCACTGAAAGGCCCCCACAAGGGCTCTCATTTGGGGATAAATGTTCCATTTGCCCACTTCTTGGCCAGCTCACCCACAGCTGGCAATCTTGCCCCATGCAGCCCAGAGGCAGTGATTCAGGGGGTGCATGTCTGGACTCAGAGGGAGGAAAGAATTGCTAGCAGCATAAACAGCTGAACGTCCCCAGCACAGCTCTTGGTGTCCTTTCAGCATTGCTGCAGAGATGTTGCAGCCTACAAAGCCCTGGAACCAGCCTCACCTCCACCCAGAGCTGTGAAGAAACCAAACCCATTTGCTGGCAGAGCCAAGGACACTTTTCAGCCCACCTGGGGAACCTAATGAGTTCTAACAAGTCCTGCACCTGGCAAGGAAGAATAAACTGCACCAGTCCAGGAGGTGATCTGCTAGACAGCAGCCCTGTGGAGAGGGACCTGGGAGTGCTGGTGGAGAGGAAGTTCTCCATGGGTCAGCAATGTGCCCTTGAAGGCCAAGGGAGTCCTGAGGGGCATTCAGAAGAGTGAGTCCAGCAGATCCAGGGAGCTTCTCCTCTCCCTCTGCTCTGCCCTGGTGAGACCTCACCTGGAATATTGCACCCAGCTCTGGGCTCCCCCCGTTCAAGAGGGACAGAGATCTGCTGGGGAGAGGCCAAGGGAGGGCTGCAAGGATGCTGAAGGGACTGCAGCACTGCCTGGGGAGGAGAGGCTGAGAGCCCTGGGGGTGGTCAGTCTGGAGAAGGCTGAAAGGGGATCTAATCAATGTCTGTTAATATCTGAGGGTCAAGAGGGAGGGGCCAGGCTCTGCTCACTTGCACCCTGGGATAGGACAAGGGGCAATGGATGGAAACTCCAGCACAGGAGGTTCCACCTCAGCATGAGGAGGAACTTCTGCCCTGGGAGGGTCACAGAGCACTGGAACAGGTTGTCCAGAGAGGATGCTGAGTCTCCTCTGGAGGCTTTCCAGTCCTGCCTGGGTGTGTTCCTGTGTGATCTGTGCTGGATTCTGTGCTCCTGCTCTGGCAGGGGGTTTGGATTGGAAGATCTTCAAGGACCCTTCCAACTCCTAACATCCTGTGAGCCTCTGTGATCCTGGTGACCAGGTGTTGCTAAGCTCCAGAGGCAGAGCCAGGGCTGGGCTGGGGCAGCTGCAGCAGACCAGAGGCAGATACTCACCAATCCCTTTGTGGGGATCAGGAGGACAAGAGACAAACTTGAGCACCTCGGCTCGCTTCTCTCGCAGGCCCCAGCGGTAGAGGATTTCCCCATAGCACTTCTTAAAGTCATCAAACTGCTGAGTGTTGGCAGGATCCAGGAGCCTACAGAACAAACAGGGGTCACAGATGGCACTGGGTTGGAAGAGACCCTCAGAAGTCACCTTGCCCAACCCCCCTGCACCCAGCAGGGACGCCTCCACCTAGCTCAGGCTGCCCAGGGCCACATCAAGTCTGATCTTGAGTGGCTCCAGAGGCCTCAGCCACATCCCCGGGCAACCTGTTCCAGTATTTCACCACCTCCATTGTGAAGAGCTTCCCTGTGATGCCCAACCTTAATCTGCCCTGGGTTGTCATCCACCTGAGTGATTCTCAAGGACTGTGGCTGTAATCCTCTTCCCAGTGGCTACACAACCAGCTCACGTTGCTACAAGGGCAGAGGGTTACTCCCCACGTGCTGCTGGAGCGTTGCTGAACACCAGCTGCTCTGGCCTCCACTGCTTCTGCACTCAGTGGCTGGACTGCACTCTGGGGTCCCAACCTTGGCCACCTAGAGATGATACAAAACTTCTGGGGGGGGTGGCTGACACCCCTCAGGCTGTGAGGCCATCCAACGAGAGCTGGCTACAGGCAAAGCTCCTGAAGCTCAGTCAGGACAAGTGCAGGGCCCTGCATCTGGGGAGGAACAACAGCAGGCACCAGGACAGGATAGGAACAGCCCTGCTGGAAAGCAGCTCCATGGACAAAGACCTTGGAGTGCTGGTGGGCAGCAAGATCTGCATGGGCCAGCAATGTGCCCTGGGGGCCAAGAGAGCCAATGGGGTCCTGGGGTGCAGCAAGGAAAGAGTGGCCAGCAGGGCTGGGGAGGTTATTCTCCCCCTCTGCTCTGCCCTGCTGAGACCACAGCTGCAATCCTGTGTCCAGTTCTGGGCTCCCCAGTCCCAGAGAGACAGAGAGCTGCTGGAGAGAGGCCAAGGCCACAAGTATGATTAGGGGACTTGAGCAGCTTCCCTGTGAGGAGACACTGAGAGCCCTGGGGCTGTTCAGTCTGGAGAGGAGAAGGCTGAGAGGGATCTGATCAATGTCTATCACTAGCTGAGGGCTGGGGGGCAAGGGGAGGGGGCCAAGCTCTGTTGGGAGGTGCACAGCAATAAAGCCAAGGACCAATGGATGCAAACTGGAACAGAGAAGACTTCAGCTCAACAGGAGGAGAAACTTTCCAGTGGGGGTGACAGAGCCCTGGGGCAGGCTGCCCAGAGAGTGGAGTCTCCTTCTTTGAAGGCTTTTAAAACCCACCTGGAAGCATTCCTGTGCAGAACACCCTGGGTGACCCTGCTCTGGCAGGGGGGTTGGACTGGATGATCTCTGGAGGTCCCTTCCAACCTCTCAAGCTCTGTGACACTGTGACCCCACATGCAAGCCCAGCTGGGCTCATCTGCAGCGTGCACCTTGAACCACCTGAATGGTGGTTCAGGTCCAGGGGCAGGTGTGGTGCTTCACAGCACCTGGCTGCAGAGTTCCAGCTGAGCTGGGCACAGAGGAGAAGGTTCTTCCCAGAAAGAGTAATTGGCCCTTGGGATGTGCTGCCCAGGGAGGTGGTGGAGTCCCCAGCCCTGGAGGTGTTCAGAGAAGGCTTGGATGCGGCACTTGGAGCCACGGTTGAGTTGTCAGGAGGTGCTGGGTATTGGGTGATAGGTTGGACTTGATGATCTCTGAGGTCTTTCCCAGCCTGGTTGATTCTGGGAGTGCCACAGCCCTGAGCACCCCCAAGGCATGCTGCAACCTACCTCTTGTTCTTCTCGTGCTGGTCCTTCTCCCGCTCCCGGTGGTCAGGGTAGGTCAGGTTGCCGTAGCGGAAGTCATCCGGGGAGGACTCGCACCAGGGCGTGGAGGCCTGCTCTGGGTCTTTGTTTGCTGCAAGCACCAAAGGGGTTGTGAGCATGCAGCACCCATGAGCACAGCCTTCTCAAAAGCAGGATGAGGAGGGAGAGATGAAGGCCACAGGCAGGCACTGCCAGGGTTTCTCCCCTAAGGCATGGGGACGTCGCCTCGAACCTTCCTGCAGACACCGCCCTGCCTCAGCAAACCAAGGGCCAAGCTCCACTTGTCAAGATGGGATGGGAATGGGGATCCTGAGGGTGCTGCAGCCCTGGAGCAGGCTGCCCAGAGAGGTTGTGGAGTCTCCTTCTCTGAAGAGAGAGATTCCAACCCCAGCTGGATATTGCATCCTGGGCAAGCTGCTGCGGGGGCCCCTGCTTCAGCAGGGAAGTTGGAGTAGACCATCCCCAGAGGATCCTTCCAACCCCCTCCATGCTGGGATTCTGTGATCATCAGACAGAGAAATCTAGCATGGAGGAGTCCCTTTTGCCTTCCACTTTAGACAGAAGGCATCCAGAGAACCAATCCCATGGAGCTGGCTTGGGAACATTATCTGCATCAGGCCTGGGCTCCTCTTCCCTAGGCAGGGAGGACTCTCACCACCGGGGCTGGTGTGACCTAGCAGGGGCCTCTGCATGCAAGGCACTTCCTCAGGGGCAGGGAGAAGACTGCTAATGACCACTACAAGACAACAGCAGCTCCCTTAAACCCCCTTCTCTCCACTCTTCCCCATGTCACAGATGCCTTCTTATTGCCCTGAAAAGTCCCAGCTTTGGTGCCAAGGGGGCTGCTGCTGCTCCAGGCCATCCTAGAATCCTAGAACAGAATCACTTTGGTGGAAAAAGACCTTCAAGATGATTGGGTCCAACCATTACCTGACTCTGCCAGTTAGGAATTGGCCAACAGCCTCAGCTTGGACACTGGGGCCCTTGTCTTTGACACCTTCACAGCTCAGCAGCAAACCTCCTTAGGCCCACAGGTATTCAAGGCACCAAGAACTCAACCTGCCTGCCTGCTGTTGTCTTTCCAGTGGCAGAAGCAAGGAGCACAGCATTGCTTTTCCCCTCTGAACCCTCTGGAATTAGCTGGCTGATGACACTGAGGCCAGCCTTGAGAAACACTGAATGATCATGGTGACTGGGAGAGGTGCCTGAGGACTGGAGGGAAGTGAATGTCCCTCCTGCCTTCAAAAAGGGCATGAAAGAGGAGCCAGGAAACTGCAGGCCTGACCTTAATCCCCAGGAAGGGATTCCCAGCTAATCCTGGCAACCAGGTCCAGGCACAGGGAGGACAAGGAAATTACCAGGAGCAGCTGGCATGGCCAACAAACTCAAAGTGTTTAAAGCACTGGGGGTGTGGCACCACTCAGTGCCAAGGCAGTCACCTTGAGTGCTTGCTCCCTTCTTTGCCCACCCCACAGGAACCATCTAGAACCAAGCCCCGGAGGGAACCTGGGTTCCCCTATTTACCAGCCAGGTCTCCATACCTATGCTCCAGCCTCCAGTGCCAAGTCCAGGGTCTGACATGCTGGAACAGGAGCCAGAGGAGGTAAAGCTGGGCTGTTGAGAGGCAAAGGAGAGGAAACCAGGTCATCTACAGGAGAGATGCTCCAAAGCACCCGAGAGAAGGGGGCAGCAGACGGCAACCGTACGTATCGGCTGTGGGAGGCCAGGTTGGAGGCGCGCTGAGGGAAGGGCACGGAGGAGTTTGGGCATCCCTGGAGCCTGGACTGGGCTTCAAACACGCTGCAGAGCATGGCCAGGGTCTGCACATCGTGGAGCTGTGAGTAATGAGCCAGCCTGGGGAACAAAGAGCACAGAGAGAGAGGGTAAGGACTGGGCAGAGCTCAGCGGCACAACCAGAGGAACAAACTGTGAGGGTCTGGAGGCTAGGTGCCTTTAACAACCACGAAGCTACAGACCTCCAGGAGGTCCACAGTGTCCAGGAGGTGGACCACCAAGTGTATTTCATTCCCAGATGTCCTGCATCCCTACAAAACTGGCTGCAGAGTCACTTGGCTTCCCTTTATTCCCCCTCCCTCTCTCCTCCTGGGAGGGCACACAGGCTTGTTAGCTCTTGCAGGGGAGGCCTGGTGTTGGCCTTGGCCATGCTGCCCATTAGGCCATGCTGCCCCTTGGGCCTGGAGCAGCCTAAGTGGGGCCTGGAGCTGCCAAGCTGAAATTTCAGCTGTGTCACAGTGGTTTGGGTATGGGGGGCAGAGAGGCTTGGTAGAGGTGGGGCATGAAGGCCTGGGTTTGTCAGCCTGGTTTAAAGGGAGGGTTGTGTGAAGCTTTGGCTTGTTGCAGTTCTGTGTTGAGCCCAGGCTATGGGTTTTTGTGTCTTTTATATGCTTGGTACTGCTTTAGGTAGCTATGAACAGCATTTCCATTGGAACTCTCCAATCCTTTGTGTCAGCCTCTCTCTTCTACCCCTTTTGGAAGAGCTAACAGAGCCTCTGTCTGGCTCTGAACTAAGACACCAACTTGGAGCCTGCTGCATACATTGGTGTGGGTCCTGGCATTGCTCACAGCAGGCACAGGCCTTGCAGGACTGGGTTGTCTTTCCTGTCACACCTTTGAGGAGCCAGGTCTTTCTCCTGCAAAGAGCTGTGAGAAAGGTGGCAGCTCTTGGAGATCCAGCAGTGCTCATGGCCTAACCAGCCCCAGAACAAGGTGCACAGGAGTGCTCTGCACTGGGTGTAAAACTGGAGCCATTGCTCACCCCCAGCCACCACATTTTTGTTTGGTTCTCTTTTTGTTGGCCAAAACCTTCGGTGTGGAAGCCTCCTGCATCCAGATGTTGAGGCCCACCACAGGTTTTCTGGATGGCTGTGAAGCTCCTGGACTGCTCTGAAGACTCAGAGCAATGAAGAACCACCTGTCCTCCCCCACCTTACCGCTGCCACAGGGCAGGCAAGAGCTGCATCGAAAGCAAGAGCCTGCAAAACACACCCCAGAAATCCAGACAGGGTCTGTCAGTCACTCATTTGTGCCCTCTCCTGAGCAGATTCACAGGCAGGAGGATGTTTGCAGCCAGCACTTGGCTCTCAGAGCAGTGGAATGATTGCCCAGGAATGCCATATGGCAACAGGGAAGGGGAAGGTGAACAAATCAGCTGCAGCCAAGACGCTCATTTAGGAGGTGGGGAGCAGGAAACCAAAATCCTCAAGTCAGGCATTTGTGGGCGTGCTGGAAAGCAGAGCTCCTATGGCACCCTGGCCTGTTGCTCAACTTTAAGCCAAGAAAGATCTGGAGGCTGGATGGGAGGCCAAATGCTGCCTCCTGCACGCCATAAACACACTTAAAGCTTCCTGGCTTGATGCATCTTAGGCTTGAGGTGGGGCCGGGGGGAGGGGGGCAGGAAAACAGCTGCTGTGAAACTACTTCAAATCCACCTCCACAGCTTAGTTGTGGTGGGCTCTGCTTCAGCAAGCACCCCCCAAGCCCTCCCCAGCATTCCAGCACCTACAAGGACTCCAGTAATTGACGTCCAAAGGGATGTTGTGCCCAAGGTATCTCCAAATCTGGGTCAGACTTCGGTCCGAGACAGAGATCAGTGGCTACCATGGCCAGTGACCAAACCTGGCAGACAGGAAGGAAAAGGCATGTAAGCTGCAATTAAGAATAACCAGACTCCCAGGGCATAGGTGTGCACAGCTGCACTCACAGACAGATAATCAGGCAGCAGGTTCAGCCTCTGTGTCCCCAATAAGATAAACAGTGACACAAACCTGATGCTTTCCCTGCCTCCCTTGCTTCGAGTTTGGGTTTGAAGAGCAGCCCAGAGTCTAAGAGACCTATCAGGGCAGGACCTGGACCTGAGCAAAGCTTTGGACACTGTCCTGCACCACAGCCTGCTCTCCAGACCGGTGACACAGGGGGGTGATGGGTGACCACTGGATGGATACAGAACTGGCTTGATGGCTGCACCCAGAGAGTGGCTGTCCATGGGTCCATGGCCCAGGGGAGGCCAGGGACAAGCAGAGTCCCTCAGGGATCACTCCTGGGACCAGGCTTGCTCAACATCTCTGTGGGTGCCATGGACAGTGGCACTGAGGGCACCCTCAGCAGGGTTGCTGATGACACCAAGCTGTGTGGGGCAGCAGACAGCTGGAGGGAAGGGATCCATCCAGAGGGAGCTGGGCAGGCTGGAGAGGTGGGCACAAGCCAACCTCAGGAGGTTCAACAGGACCAAGGGCAGGGTCCTGCAGCTGGGTGGAGGCAATGGCAGGCACAAATGCAGGCTGGGCAGGGACTGGCTGGAAAGCAGCCCTGAGGAGAGAGCCTTGGGGGTGCTGGGGGAGGAGAAGCTCAGCAGGAGCTCTCAGTGTGCACTTGCAGCCCAGAAAGCCAAGCAGAGCCTGGGCTGCAGCAAGAGAAGTGTGGCCAGCAGGGCCAGGGAGGGGATTCTCCCCCTCTGCTCAGCTCTGGGGAGACCCCACCTGGAGTCCTGCCTCCAGTTCTGGAGCCCCTATCCCAAGAGGGATCTGGAGGGGCTGGAAGGTGTCCAGAGCAGGGCCAGGAGGATGAGCAGAGGGCTGGAGCTGCTCTGCTGTGAGGACAGACTGAAGGAGTTGGGGCTGTTCAGCCTGGAGAAGAGAAGGCTCTGAGGTGACCTCATTGTGGCCTTCCAGGATCTGCAGGGGGCTCCAAGAAGGCTGGGGAGGGACTGCTGAGGATCTCAGGCAGTGATAGGACTGGGGGGAATGGAATGAAGCTGGAGGTGGGGAGATTGAGGCTGGAGGTGAGGAGGAAGTTCTTCCCCAGGAGAGTGGTGCAGCCCTGGAATGGGTTGTGCAGGGAGGTGGTTGGGGCCCTGTCCCTGGGGGTGTTTAAGGCCAGGCTGGATGAGGCTGTGGGCAGCCTGATCTAGTGTGGGGTGTCCCTGCCCATGGCAGGGGGGTTGGAACTGGCTGATCCTTGTGGTCCCTTCCAACCCTGACTGATACTAAAAGAGAGTGCATTTTCTAGTCACAAACCTTCCAAGGGTTTAGAGTTGATACAGGTCTTGGGTTTGGAGGTGTCTGGTGGCAGAAAGTTTAGTGCTGAGTTATTGTTTGCATGGGAAGGATCTTTGGATCAGCTGTGGGTGTTCCTGAACACCTCCATCATAGGATCACAGAATGGGAGGGGTTAGAAGGGACCTCCATAGATCATCCACTCCAACCTCCCTAGAGAGCCCCATGGCTCTCAGCCTTTCCTCCTCAGACAGATGCTCCAGTCCCTTCCTCACCCTTGTAGCCCTTGTTGGACACTCTCTCCTATATCCCTGTCCCTCTTGATCTGGGGAGTCAAAAACTGAACACAATCCTCCAGATGTTGTCCCACCAGGGCAGAGCAGAGGTGGAGAATAACCCCCCTTGACCTGCTGGTCACTCTCTCCTTGATGCTCCCCAGGACTCCATTGGCTTTCTAGGCCACAAGGTCACATTGCTGGCTCATGGATAACTTACTGTTCACCTGGACTCCAAGGTCCTTCTCCATGGAGCTATTTTCCAGCAGGTCAAGCCCTAATCTGCTCTGGTGCCTGCTGGTGTTCCTCCCCAGGTGCAGGACTCTATGCTTACCCTTTTTGCCCTCTTTGCACAGCCTGGTACAGTTCTACTCCAGCAGTTTTAACTCTTTCACCTGATTTTTTTCCCCTTTATTTACCATTCTCCACTCTAAAATGGTTCCAACTTTTCAGTCTGACCTTGGATTGGGTTTTCTGCTGTGCACTAAAACACATGGGGGCAATTAGAGGATTTGAGGGAAAAGCAGAGCTCTCAGCTGGGCATGACACCCAACAAACCCCCAACAAAACAAAGGAGGAGGAAAGGAATAGGAGCAAGATGCTGGAAAGGCAGCAGAGATCAGAGCTGCCAACACAGAAAGGTAAAGGAAAACAAAGCACCAGCACAAACAACACCCAGGAAGGGGAGTCCCACAGCTGTGCACAGTGAAACCAGGCAGAAAGAAGCAGGAGAGAAACTGGGCCAGGAGGGGAGTGGGAGAGACATCACTTCCTCCACTGCTCTGCACCACCTCTGACTTGCAGCTCAAGCCCCACCTAGGAACTGGGCAAGCTGGAGTTCCATGGAGAGGGAAAACCAAGCAAGAAACAGAGGTCTGTTGGAGAAACCCTGCTGAAGTTATTCCACCCAAGCTCTGCTCCAGCAGGGGGGAGCCAGGCAGCAAGGTGAAGCACAGCCAAAGGGGGACCAGACCTCCTTTCTCTCTCCTGCTCTAGCAGAACCCACCAAGAATCATAGTATCAGTCAGGGTTGGAAGGGACCACAAGGATCATTCTAGTTCCAAACCCCCTGCTGGCCACAGCCTCATCCAGCCTGGCCTTAAACACCTTCAGGGACAGGGCCCCAACCACCTCCCTGCACAACCCATTCCAGGGCTTCACCACTCTCCTGGGGAAGAACTTCCTCCTCCCCTCCAGCCTCAATCTCCCCACCCCCAGCTTCATTCCATTCCCCCCAGTCCTATCACTGCCTGAGATCCTGAGCAGTCCCTCCCCAGCCTTCTTGGAGCCCCCTGCAGATCCTGGAAGGCCACAATGAGGTCAGCAGGAGAAGAGCTTGAGTTTGCTTCTGCTTAGCTCAGTAAGCTTGCACAAGTGCCTGCCCAGGCCTAGGAAGAGCCAAATGCCCAGCAGAGGTTCACAGCTCCTCTGGCAGTGCCAGTTCCATTCCCTTCCAGGCACTCCTGAGTCCTGGCAAAGGTTCTGCCTGCTGCAATGGACTAACCCTATGGAAAAAGCAGGACCACAACAGCCATTCCTCTCCTGTTACCAGCTGAAGGTCAGCCCCATTCTGAGGGGGCTCAGACACTCCTGGGGAGAAGCCAGCTGCACTCAGCACCCAGTGCCAGCAGAGGTGAACACCCTGCAAGGGGAAGGATTTACATAAGGAAGAAAAATCCTCCAGCACAATGGGGACAGCAGCCAGGCAGCTCTGCACACAGTCACTCCAGCTGCTGACTCAGAAGCAGGCTGCACTCTCTGTTTGCCTGCAGGAGTTCCCTGGAAAATGTGCTTCACCCTGCCTGGCAAAGGGCATTCACACTGCCTGCTTGTGGCCCTGGGAAGGAGTCTCTTCATGCCAAGAGTCAGTGAGGTAGGGATCACCTCTGTGACTGCTCCACAGGCTTCAGTTCATACAGTGATCATGGAATGGCTTGGGTTGGAAAGGACCTTAAGGATCATCCAGCTCCAACCACCCTGCCATGGGCAGGGACACCTCCCACTAGAGCAGGTTGCTCAAGGCCTCACCCAGCCTGGACTTGAACACTTCCAGGCTTGGAGCCTCCACAACTTCTCTGGGCAACCTGTTCCAGTGCCTCACCACCCTCATGGGAAAGAATTTCTCCCTCATGCCCAATCTAAATCCAGCTTCTTACAAGTCTGAAGCCATGACTCCTCATGTTGTCACTCCAACCCTTTGTAAAAAGTCCCTCCCCAGCTCTCCTGTAGCCCCCTGCAGGTCCTGGAAGGCTGCTCTAAGGACTCCCTAGAGCCTTCTTTTCTCCAGGCTGAACAGCTCAACTCTCCCAGCCTGCCCCCAGAGGGGAGGTTCTCCATCCCTCTGATCATCTTCATGGCGTCCTCTGGACCCCCTCTCTTGCCCTGGGGGCCCCAGAGCTGGGTGCAGTGCTGCAGGTGGGGTCTCAGCAGATCAGAGCAGAGGGGCAGAATCCCCTCCCTGTGCTGCTGCTCTCCCTGCTTTGGATGCATTCCAGCCCACAGCTGCCTGCTGGGCTGCCAGTGACCATTGCTGGCTCCTGGGGAGTTTCTCACCACCTGACACCCCCCAAGTTCACCAACCAGAGCCTCCCCAGAACAACTGCTGAAGGCAGGTGGCTGTTTGCTCTCCAGAGGAGAGCACAAGTTGTGTGAGGGTAGCAGAGCATGCTGAGGAAGAGGTCTGATCCCACCTACCTGTACCAGGTCCCTCCGGCCCACAGCCAAGGCTGAGGCAGCATTCTTCTGGCAGGTCTCCTGGATATTATTGACATTCAGGCTGGAAAGCAAAGGAGAAGGCTCAGCTTTGGTTGCCATGTCACCTAGGAAGGTGAGGAGGGATGGGGGGAAAGTGGCACTGGCAGCAGTGAGCAGCTCAGACCTTCCTGATCAGCACGTGCCTGCCAGCACGGCCAGGATCCCAACCCTTCCCCTGCTGTTCAGGGATCACTGCCCCCCTGCTGGCTGGAGGCAGAGCCCAGAGAGTGATGGTGAATGGTGCCACAGCCAGCTGGCAGCCAGGCACCAGTGGTGTGCCCCAGGGAGCAGTGCTGGGCCCCAGCCTCTTGAACATCTTCACTGATGATCTGGAGGAGGGCAGTGAGTCCCTCAGCAGTGAGTTTGCAGCTGACAGCAAGCTGGGGGCAGCAGTTGAGCTGCTGGAGGGTAGAGAGGCTCTGCAGAGGGACCTGGACAGGCTGGGCAGAGGGGCAGAGGCCAAGGGCAGGAGCTTGAACACATCCAAGTGCCAGGGGCTGCACTTTGGCCACAGCAACCCCAGGCAGTGCTGCAGGCTGGGGGCAGAGTGGCTGAGAGCAGCCAGGCAGAGAGGGACCTGGGGGTGCTGGTCGATGGTAGGCTGAACATGAGCCTGCAGTGTGCCCAGGCAGCCAAGAGGGCCAAGGGCAGCCTGGCCTGCATCAGGAACAGTGTGGCCAGCAGGAGCAGGGAGGTCATTCTGTCCCTGTACACTGCACTGGTTAGGCCACACCTTGACTCCTGTGTCCAGTTCTGAGGCCCTCAGTTTAGGAAGGAGGTTGACTTGCTGGAAGGTGTCCAGAGAAGGGCAGCAAAGCTGGGGAGGGGTTTGGAGCACAGCCCTGTGAGGAGAGGCTGAGGGAGCTGGGGTTGGAGCCTGGAGAAGAGGAGGCTCAGGGGAGACCTTCTTGCTCTCTAAAACTACCTGCAGGGAGGTTGTAGACAGGCAGAGGTTGGTCTCTTCTCCCAGGCAGCCAGTACCAGAACAAGAGGACACAGCCTCAAGCTCTGCCAGGGGAGGTTTAGGCTGGAGGTTAGGAAGAAATTCTACACAGAGAGAGTGATTGCCCATTGGGATGTGCTGCCCAGGGAGGTGGTGGAGTCCCCATCCCTGGAGGTGTTCAGGAGGAGACTTGAGAGGGTGCTTGGTGCCATGGTTGAGTTGATTAGGTGGTGTTGGGTGATAGGTTGGACTGGATGATCTCAAAGGTCTCTTCCAACCTGGTCTATCCTATCCTATCCTATCCTATCCTATCCTATCCTATCCTATCCTATCCTATCCTATCCTATCCTATCCTCCCACTGTCCATCTTCACATCAAGCCCAGCTCCAAACTATCTGGGATTAACCCTAAGAAGCACCATTTCCAAGGAGATATCAGACTCAACTTGTGCCAGGATATCACCAGGGCCTGTCCCTAGAAGCTGTGTGTGCCATGCCAGCGTGGTCCTGCTCCAGCCCAGCCTGTTGGTCTGCTCTGAGTCACCTGGAGCTCCACCACGGAGCAGCAGGCTGGCCTGTTCTCCAGCTGGCTAACACACAGAGAGTCTCCAAGAGGCTGGGAAGGTGAGCTGAGGAGCCCCACACAGGCTTTCCTGTTTATTGCCAGAAAGCTTCCTGAAAACACTTCACAGAATCATAGAATTGTTAGGCTTGGAAGGGAGCTGCAGGCTCAGCCAGTTCCAAGCCCCCTCCCATGGGCAGGGACACCTCACACTACAGCAGGTTGCTCACAGCCACCTCCAGCCTGGCTGCAAACACCTCCAAGGGCTGAGCAGGAGGCTTCCACCACCTCCCTGGGCAGCCTGGGCCAGGCTCTCACCACCCTCCTGGAGAAGAACTTCTTCCTCACAGCCAATCTGAATCTCCCCATTTCTAGTTTTGTTCCATGCCCCTCAGTCCTATCCCTCCCTGACACCCTCAAAAGTCCCTCCCCAGCTTTCTGGTAGCCCCCTGCAGATCCTGGAAGGCCACCAGAAGATGTGCTCGAAGCTGTCTCTTCTCCAGACTGAACAGCCTCAACTCTCTCAGTCTGTCTCCATAGCAGAGCAGCTCCAGCCCTCTGCTCATCCTCATGGCCCTTCTCTGGACACCTTCCAGCACCTCCAGATCCTTCTTGCAACAGGGACTTCAGCAGATGGAGAAGGTCCAGGCTGTTTGCACAGCAGCTATCCAGAGAAGAAAAGTCCTGAAGCTCTTTTTACACAACACTCCTTTTAATAACACAGCTAAAGAGAGAAGGAAGCTTTCTTCTCTCTTTTGTTTCCCTCTCCCTCCTTTAAGAAGGGAAATTTGCTTCTTCCCTGAATGTCCACAGGCTGGAAAACTCTGTGAGGGACCACAGAATCACACACAATCTTGGGATGGAGGTTGGAAGGGACCTTTAGGGATCTTCTAGTCCAACCCTCCTGGCTAAAGCAGAGGCACCCACAGCAGCTTGCCCAGGATGCAATATCCAGGCAGCTTTGGAATCTCTCCATAGAATCAATAGGGTTGGAAAAGACCTCAAAGATCATCAAGTCCAACCTGCCACCCAACACCTCCTGACTACTAAACCATGGCACCAAGTGCCACCTCCAATCCCCTCTTGAACACCTCCAGTCACCAGTGGCGTCCCCCAGGGATCAGTGCTGGGCCCCATCCTCTTTAACATCTTCATTGATGATCTGGAGGAGGGCATTGAGTCAGCCAGCAGCAAGCTTGCAGATGACAGCAAGCTGGGGGCAGATGTTGGTCAGTTAGAGGGCAGAAGGGCTCTGCAGAGGGATCTTGCCAGGCTGGGCAGATGGGCAGAGGCCAACAGGATGGCATTCAACAAGTCCAAGTGCCAGGGGCTGCACTTTGGCCACAGCAACCCCAGGCAGAGCTACAGGCTGGGGGCAGAGTGGCTGAGAGCTGCCAAACAGAGAGGGACCTGGGGGTGCTGATTGACAGCTGCCTAAACATGAGCCAGCAGTGTGCCCAGGGGGCCAAGAAGACCAAGGGCAGCCTGGCCTGCATTAGGAATAGTGTGGCCAGCAGGGGCAGGGAGGTCATTGTGCCTTGTACTCAGCACTGGTTAGGCCACACCTTGAGTCCTGTGTCCAGTTCTGGGCTCCTCAGTTTAGGAAGGACATTGAGAGACTTGAAGGTGTCCAGAGAAGGGCAACAAGTCTGGGGCACAGCCCTGTGAGGAGAGGCTGAGGGAGCTGGGGTTGCTTAGCCTGGAGAAGGGGAGGCTCAGGGGAGACCTCATTGCTCTCCACAACTCCCTGCAGGGAAGCTGTAGCCAGGAAGGGGTTGGGCTCTTCTCCCAGGCACCCAGCGCCAGAACAAGAGGACACAGTCTCAAGCTGTGCCAGGGGAGGTTTAGGCTGGAGGGGAGGAGAAAGTTCTTCACTGAGAGAGTCATTCACCATAGGAATGTGCTGCCCAGGGAGGTGGTGGAGTCCCCATCCCTGGAGGTGTTCAGGAGGGGATTGGATGTGGCACTTGGTGCCATGGTCTAGTCCTGAGGTCTGTGGTGCCAGGTTGGACTGGATGATCTTTGAGGTCTCTTCCAACCTTGGTGATACTGTGATACAGGGATGGGGACTCCACCACCTCCCTGGGCAGCACATCCCAATGGCCAACAACTCTCTCTGGGAAGAAGCAGCAAAAACTCAGGAGCAGAGGTTTTGTAACCACCTGAACTAGCTTGGAAAAAGGAAGCTCCTTGCTGAAAAAGCAGAAACCCTCCCCAAGCCCCCAGGCAAAGAGAACTTCTCCAGATCCTCCCCATTAAAGCAGAACTTGCTCTCCAGACACTGTCACACACAACCAAGTCTCCAAGTGAAGGAGGGCACTGCAAGCACTTCCAGCAAGCACAAAGCCTTAGGAGCTGTCAACACTTCTGCAGTGTGAGAATGTGCCTTTGTTGGGGGTTTTGAGCCCCTGTGTGTCAGAGTGGAATTTAACAGGAGGCTTGGGAAGGGATTGGTGCTGATCATTTCTGTCTCTAGCTGACAAAACCCAGCCCCTGCAGAGGTGGTTCTGGAGCACTTCTTCAAGCTCTCTGTGCAACACCTACCACAAATTTCTCCCATCACACTTTCCCCACCACAGGCTCACAGGATGTGAGGGGTTGGAAGGGACCTTTGGAGATCTCCAAGTCCAAACCCCCTGCCAGAGCAGGAGCATAGAATCCAGCACAGGTCACACAGGAACACAGCCAGACAGGGCTTGAAAGCCTCCAGAGAAGGAGACTCCACAACCTCTCTGAGCAGCCTGCTCCAGTGCTCTGTGACCCTCACAGTAAAGAAGTTCTTTCTCATGTTGAGGTGGAACCTCCAGTGCTGTAGTTTTCATCCAGTGCCCCTTGTCCTATCACAGGGCACAAGTGAGCAGAGCCTGTCCCTGTCCTTTCCTTCCTGACCCCAAGCCCTCAGACATTTACAGACATTGATCAGATCCCCTCTCAGTCTTCTCTTCTCCAGATTAAACACCCCCAGGGCTCTCAGCTTTTCCTCGTCAGGCAGTGCTCCAGTCCCTTCATCATCTTTGTAGCCCTCTGTTGGGCTCTCTCAAGTAGATCCCTGTCCCTCTTGAACTGGGGAGCCCAGAACTGGATGCAATATTCCAGGTGAAGTCTCACCACAGGAGACAATGCCCCTCCCTCAGACAGAGTTGGAGAAGAACAGAGGAGGAAGGTCAAGAAACACTCCCAGCTTTCAGGACTGAAGCACAGCAATGCCCAAGACACCTGCCTCACTCAGGCAAGGCTGCCAGCCCACACTCACATGTAGAGCTCTCCCAGCAGCTTGTGGACAGGCAGCAAGCAGGAGATATCTTGGATGATGACCTTCCCAGCGGCTTTGATGGGGCGGTTGTTGGCGTCTGTCCCTTCGCGTTTGCTTTTCCACCTCCTTGATTTCTGCAGAACAAACAGCAGAGTGTTACCCAGCAGCAGGAGGAGGAAGAAGAAGAGGAGGAGGAGAGCAAGGTTTCCTGGGCCAGGGCACAAAGCACTAGGGTCAGGAATAATGCAAGCAGCACCCAAACCTGCCTTTCAGAAGGCTGTGTGTGTTACCCTGGAAAACATCCACCACGACATGCCCAGGAGGAACAAGCAGCCCCAATCTGTAGGAAGTGAAAAGCAGGTCAAGGCAGCCAGCTCAAGGTCAAACTCACTCCAAAAGTTATTTTGTGAGTTCCCCTCACAACAGCCAATAAGAGAACAAATCAGCCTGGGCAGGTTTGGCAGGAGGATGGTTCAGTTCTCGCTGCGGGTCTGGGGACCTACTGCCCGACAGACCACTGCTGCCTTCAGCCAACATCAGCACGGAGACGTGGGGGAGGCAGCTTCTGCTTGCTCTCTGCTTCAGGGCAAGCTGACAGCTCCAGCCTGTCTCTTCTGGGCTCCCTCAGTGTCTGAGCACACCCCTGTTTAATGCCAGGCCAGGGCTCCCACCTCCTGCTTTATCAAAAGCTTCCAACAAACAACTGGCAGCTGATAAAGCAGGGCCCAAGTCTTCCTAGCAAGGATCCTTAGCTACCATGCTCACAGCTGGCTCAGGACATCAGGTGGGGAGGAGGAGAAAGGAAAGGAACCAACACAAGGGAACAAAACCAAGAAGCCAAGATGATTCCCAAATACTCCCAGTAACACACACAGAAGCCACCTCAGTGCCAGAGTGCAGAAAGCTCCCCTGGATGCCTAAACCAGCGTTGAGTATTTGGTGGCATCTTGGCCTCTTCCAGCTCCTCGCTCTGGGAGGGTGAGGAGGAGGCTGAGAGGATGTGCAGCAGCACGACAGGACAGGCAGAAGGCACTGGAGCTCTACGGAGGGAGGGAGCTCTCTCTGGCTGCTCTGCAGGAGGCTTGGCAATGCTGCTCCCCTGTGGTGTGCTCCCTGACTGACACCCGCAGCCCATGCTCCTGCAGCGGCGTCTGCCGGACCTGCTGAGCTACGGACAGGCTCCTGAGGCACTCCCTACATCCCTGTCTGAAGGGCCAGCAAAGCAGACCTCTGCTGATGGTTCCTCAGGGCACCGGAGCTGGCACAGAGCACACAATGGGGGCTCCTAAAGAGCAGGCTGGGCTACAGGAAGGGCAGGCTGGGGACCTGCAGAAGCAGGGTCACCTCTATTGTGGGTGTCCAGCCAGCTCTGGCGTGGCTGGGTGCCAAACTGCCTTTGACCATGACCATGCAATCCTATGAGAACCTGGGCAGCCTTATCACAGGCACAAAATGCCCTTAAAACAAAAGCCCTGACTTTAAGAACTTAATTCCTCCTTCCCTGCCTGCCTGGCCCAAGGTTAGGCCTGTGTGCTGAGGAGCTTTTGCCACGCTGAGCGTTACCACGGGAAGCAAAAAAGAAGCAGAGAGTCAGAGATGGGGTTTGGTTGGACAAGACTTCTAAGATCATCAAGTCCAAGCATTATCTAACTCTGTGTCAAAGTCTGGTGCTCCTGACATTGCTCTGGTGAGCAAGGCTCAGGCCTTGGAGGAGCTGAAAGGGGATTTTTCCAGGGGTGCCCATGCGGCAGAGCACCAGCAGCTCTTCCATCATGGTTCTTCCACTGCTGCTCAGAGTGAAGAGGAGCAGAGTGTGTGTGCTGCCCAGTGTTCAGGACCATCTAAGATCAGCTCTGGATCTCTTGCCATAGGGCAGGCTAAACCTCTTCTGACAACACCTTTTAGGTGTAGCTCCCCTTCCCATGCTGAAGGATGTAGGCTGTAAGACAAGGTTCTCAGACAACAGCGGCCCCTGCACCTCGTTCCCTGTCAGGGCAACCAAGTGCTGTCTCCTAGGTGCAGTGAGGAGCTGCTGTTGCTGTTAAAATACCCCTTGAGCAAAGCCTGGGAGCCTCAGCACAACAACATGCCATCAGGGCATGAGCTCAGGCACTGTCCTGGCAGGGCTCCCAGGCTTCTCTGGACAAAAGCTGCGTCTGAGCAGGTAGCTGAACTCAGGCTTGGAGGCACAGAGACACGCTCTGCAGGTCTCTCACCAAGGGATCCTAGAGCTTGGCAGGTCATTTGGAGAGCAACTTGCCACCTCCTGCCCATCTGTAAGCCAGCTGCCCCCAGGACTCACAGGCAACAGAGATTTCCCTCTGACTGAGGCAGCTTCTCTGCCCTGTCGTGGGGAAGAGAGTCAACCTGCTCCTGCCCTCTGCAAGAGCTTCCCAACAAGCATTTCAAAGAGCAGAAACATGGACAACACATCACTTTCCACAGGTCATCCAGCCACTTTTGGAGGAGCATGAGAACAAATGAGGGTGAGAATGGGGGTAAAAAAAAACACCCAGACAGAAGAAAAAAGATCCCATGGATGGTTTCCACTGCTTGCTGTTAGCATAGCACCAGACACATGAAGATGCTGCATGGATCAGAACCTCCTGAAAACTCGGGGCTCCCAACAACATGATCCTGTTCTCTTCCCCTCAGCACTGGGGAAAAAGGGAAGCCCTAACTCTTTGGAGTTCCCAGAGCAGAGGTGATGGCCACGTGCTCTGCCAGCACTACATTTCCATGCCACTGCCCCTTGAGCTGTGACAGAAGGAAACCCCAGGGCCACCTGCAGAGTCACCATTAAAACTGCCTGGTGTCTGCTGTTCAGGTTTGCCTCAGCTACAGCAACACAGTGCTAGGGAAAAAACTCCTCTGATCAGAAAACATGGGAACCATGGTGGTAAAGCTCATCACCACTGACAGCAGAAGGTCTCTTTTGAACCTGGTAATTGCTGGCATTAACTACAGGGGTAGCTCTCCATCAGGCAGTGCTTCAGCAGAGGGACAGATTAGTGGAGGCAAGGAGAGCTCTAGCTGGGGTCTGCCTGGCCAAGCTCCACCACAAGGTTTCCCTCTCCCTTCTCCTTCACCTCTTCTCCCAGGAGAAGCTTCCACTATGGTGTTATCAAAAGATGTCACTGGGGTAGAACAGAAATGACATCTCTCTCTAGGGGCTGGAGCACAGGGCAGGAGGGGAAGCAGGGAACAGGAGGATTGGGGCTGAAGCAGAGCTCAACATGCGTGCACCAAGCTAACTACTGAGAGCTGAAGGTCAAACGTCTTCTGCACTGCCCCCTGCCAGCATGTCTAGCTCTTTCTGCAGCCTACAGCCCTCAGCAAGGAGAACTGCCTCTACCCAGCTGCTCCTGAGAGTTTAAGGAGAGGAAGGACAGAAAGAAAACAGCAACAGCGACGGCAAATTCAGACTCAGCAGCTCCTCAGAGCACCAGAAAGAAACCAGAGCGCTGATGACAATCATGGGGCTGGAGGTGACAGCAGGGGGAACAGCACTAAGTAATGACTAAAAAAAGCCAGCCTGCACCTGGCACTACCATAACCCAAGGCTGCAGTTTGCTGCAATCTGAGGTGACAACGATGGCAGTAAAATGGGTTACATGTAGAAACAGATAGCCCAAGAATAAGCCACCAACTGCTTCGTAGCAACCACCATCCTCGCTGCATACGCAGCAGAAGTTGTTACAAAATGCTGGGTGCCTGCTTGGAAAGGATGCCCACCAGCTGGGGGGGTGTGCCCTTGGATCCTGCTGGGGCAGGCAGAGCTGCCAGGAGCAGCCTGACATCACGTCAGCCTGTGCAAGCCCTTCGTGTAGGAACTGGTGTTAGTAGGGCAGAGGGGAAGGCTGCGGGTGGAAAGGGAGCAGGCTTGAGGTGAAGCTGCAAGGAGGCATTTCCAAAAGCCAAGGGTTAAACCAGCTCCAGGCCGGGTTCAAGCTGCTCCTAATGTTGCTTCCCCTGCCCCCCATCAACTTTCAAACCTGCTGCCTCCCTGTGGAAAACGATGCTCCTCTGCTCTGAGCTGCCTGCAGATCAGCTCCTCCACGCAGGTCATGCAGCACTGCCTGCATTGGCTCCCCCAAAGAATCAACATTTCACTACACTTCCACCATCTCCCACTCCACCAAGCACCTTCCACAAAGGGGGGGCTACACAAGTAAAACCTCAGGTGCTTTGGAATCAAGTGGCCCCCCACCCAGGAGAAATACTTCTTTAGAGCTCCCATGAGCTGGCATCTGCCCTGAAGCAGAGGCATTTCTGAAGTGGAGGCAAGGCATGACCTAGAAAGGAGGAGGAATTCTTTCTTCTGCTAAACTTGCCAAGCTCTTGCTTCCTTAAGCACCCTGAGCAATGCTGAGCTCTTCTTCCACAAGGCAGGCACTGGATCTGCACAAACAATCATAGCATCACAGAATGGTCTGGCTTGGAAGGGACCTCCAAAGCTCATCCAGTCCAATCCCCTCTGCAGTCAGCAAGGACATCCTCCACCAGATCAGGCTGCCCAGAGCCAGTCAAGCCTCACCTTGAATATCTCCAGGGATGGGGCCACAACCACCTCCCTGGGCAACCTGTTCCAGTGCTCCACTACCCTCATGGTGCAGAACTTGTTCCTAACATTCAACCTAAATCTGCTCTGCTCTAGTTTGAAACCATTGCCCCTTGCGCTGTCACTGCAGGCCTTTGCAAACAGTCTCTCTGCAGCCTTCTTGTAGCCCCCTTCAGGCACTGGAAGGTTGCTATTAGGTCTCCTCAGAACCTTCTCTTCTCCAGGCTGAACACCCCCAGCTCCCTCAGCCTGTCCTTGTAAACAGAGGTGCTCCAACCCCCTGATCATTTTCGTGGCCCTCCTCTGGACCCACGCCATCAGGTCCAGGTCCTTCCTGTGCTGAGGGCACCAGACCTGGATGCAGCACTCCAGGTGGCAAAGTGGCAGAAAAATCCAGAGGCCTCTCTGTGAATCTTCACCTCAGATACTACTGCCCAGTTCTGAGAGCATCATTAGCCTCTTCCAAAGGTTATCCACAATCAACCCTCCAAGGCTTTCCTTAATCCAGGTGGCATCTTTAAGTGTAAATTAAACACAGCTATAACTTCATCCCATCTCTTCCTTCCAAGCAAGCAGTGAGGGAATGAAAGTGCAACCCTTTGAGCACCACCCCAAAAGCTGGAATGTTCCTTGCTTGGTTTTCTTTCCTTCAGCCTGTTCCTGATCCAAGAGAGAACTTCATTTCTTGCCCCCACTGCTCACATCTCTTTATTAGCTCTTTGTGAACAGCCTTGATGGAGTCAAATTAATTGCTTCTGCTTGCTTTCACCTCTTATCTGCTAGTCTAGCCCTAGAGCTTCTGGAGTTAGGAAGGCTTGATCCTATTATACCAAGTTAAATGAGGTGTTAGAGGACCCTGTTTTATTCCCTGCTGCCTTGTGAAGAGACGGCACAAAAGGACAGCAGCTGGGAGAAGCCAGCTCTTCACAGAGGCACCAGGCAAAACAGACCTGAAAAGATCATCTTGAAACTGAAATGGAGTTTTCTGAGCTTTGCCTGTGCTTGGCAGCTGAGTGATGGGAGAGTAATTGCCCACATTCACAGCACAGCTTGAGCAACGCTGATAGCATCAAGATGTTCACGTGGAGGATGTTCACACTCCGAGGGACGCGTGGACCTGATTAATGGCAACGGGCTGTCAAAGCAGGCTGGGAAAGGCAGGTGCCAGGAGCTGGGAGCACCTGCCAGGGTGGCTGGAAATGCAACCCTTCCAGCTAGGGTGCAAGTCTAAGGGCTGGGAGAAGGTCACAAACGAAGGAGAAATTCTACCCATTGCTCCAGGAAGTAAGACTCTCTGGTGCATTGCCCTGAGAAAAGGCAGCCCCTCAGCCAGATGACAGATCAGTGCCAGCAACTCAGCCAGTTTGTTCCTTCCACAGCTCTTCAGTGATCCTCCTTCTCCAGCCAGGCTCTACCTTGTGCAGCCCTGAGGTGCTCCAATGTCAGCCTCAGCTGGTGGGTGATGAGGTACCACAATCATTCAGCTCCTCTGCAGTCCACCCTCTGTTTTAAGAGGTTGATCTTTCCTTACACTTCAAACTACCCCCTTGGCATCCTTTCCTGATGGCTAGGCCAGGCCAAACAGGCATGTTGTGGGTCAGTATTTGCACCCTTGCTCCTCTCCACCAGTGGCACCCTGCAAACTAGTGTCCGTTCCTGCCCACCTACGCATGCAGGCACTCCTCCTGGAGCCCTCGGCCCTGGGTGTAGTGCGAGTCCCCCACCTCTGTGCAGGTTACTCAAAGGCAGGCAGGTGGCATTTTATTCTTGGGCCCTGGAGCAGAAGACAGGGTTATAGAATCAAGGACAGCATTAGCACAGGGCACAGTACCGGGAAGTCGTTAATTGCTTGTATGGACCAACGCCGCCGGGCAGAGCGAGGAGACATCTGCACGTGAGAACGTTTGTGCCCAGGAAGAGGGAAGAAAGACACCAAGAAAATTAAAGACAAAAGGTCAATCAACTCAAATGAAAAGTGCCCTGAACCAGCAGAGTCAAAGATCCCCTTCCCAGTGGTTCTGTTAAGGCAAGCAACAGCTGCAAGCCACCATCCCCGCTGCCATCCGCACGCAGCCGGGCTGCGCGGCGTCGCCTCCGGGCCTGGCGCAGCAAAGAGCTGCTGGGGCTGAGCCCCACACCAGTCTCTGTGGAAGCTTTTGGCAGCCACAAACCCAAATTGAGTCTTCCCTGTGGACCTGGGTTACTGCAAGAAGCACTGAACTGCTTCATGTGAGCTTGAGCACAGAATGACAGCAGAGCGTGGCGGCAGAGCGCTGAATTGCTTCACGTGGCTGTGAATTGATAGCAGAGCAGAGGACAACACCCTGGTGCTGTCCCCACATGCCAGGCTCCTGCTCTAACCAGTTTTACTCCTCTTGGCTGAAGAGGAAGGCAAGCAAAGTGCAAATTGCATCATTTTAAACCACATCTGTCCAGCACCATGGCAGAGAAACCTGCAGGAAGTGAAAACATAACCCTCCCATGAACATCCAGCATCCTCCAGGACTTCATTCACTGGAACCTGCTGTAACTATTCTACTACATTTTAAACACTAAAAGCCACTTGTCCAGGGTGTCAGAAGGGATGGTAAAGACCCTGCTGCTTGGCAGGGCCACGTGGAAATTGTGATTATGGCTTGAGGAACTCATACAGGTTGTGTGAGCAGTGGAATCCACTGATTGACTATGCAGAAGAGCTCCAAAGCAGGCAAAGAACTTGCAGGCACTTCATTAAGTACTCAACGGCATTATAGCAACACTAAATGGAGTCTCTGAAAGCACTCAGAGGTGCACTCACTTGAGCAGAGAGTTTCTCTTAGAGTTCTGTAAGAGCCCCCACAATAAAAATGGTTATTTGTGTCATGTGCAATGTGTTTTATCTCCAGCTGATGATGGGCAGTCAGGACCGTCAGCCATGCCTTCAGCCTCTGCCTTCCCTTGTACCTCACTGCTGGGACAAGCCTGCAGTCAGGGGACCAAGAGGTGAGGCTAGCTGCAGGGCCCCACAGATGTAAGACTTTGTGCTACAGGTTGCTCCTCCACCAAGAGGAGGAGGAAAGGTTTAGTGGGAGGCAATTTGGTACAGCGGAGAAGCAAAACTAAGCTCAGTCCCTACACAAAGTCCTGCTCTCCTTGCTGCCAGCCTGCAGCCCCATGGGCAGTGGGGTTGAGAGGTCTGCAACCAGGGGAACACCAGGGGATATCCTGAAAAGCAGCAGTTTAGAGGCTCTGCCACATTTTCTGATGAGAGGCATGAGGACACTGCTGTCCCCACTCCTGTGTACAGCTCAGACAAGGCTGAGCTGCCCCCAGGTTCCCACTGGCTCAACCCTTTCTAACTTGGGGGGAGGGGGGGAGGGAGAACAACACAGTTCTGCCACCTTCCTTATGAGACACCCAGGTTTGAAATGCTGAATGTGTTAGCACAGCATGAATTCAGCTTCTCCTTTCTGCTGGTCACTATTCTTCACTGGGGTGGTTTTGAGGAGTGAAAAAACAGAGGGAGGAAGAAAGAAGGATGTGTGAAGTAAAAGTGAGAAAGAGCCACCTCTGTGTGTCTCCGCTTCAATGAGCACAGAGAGGCTTGGGGCCAGCTTTGGGTTCATTTTGGTTTCCTAAGGAGATCTCTGCTGGGCTCAGCAGCTCCTCTGCCTCGATGGGAACATGACAGATTTCCTGTCTAGCAACAGGCAAATCTATTTCTCAGCTAGCAGGAGCAGTGCCAGTGCTTGCCAGATGGGGTTTAAACACCTGGCTGTGGCTGACAAAACGCAGTTGGGAGGCTGGGGTTATGTAACAGGGAGAGTTTAACACATAACACTGCAGGTTTTATTTCATGCAAAAACCCAAGCTGCAGAGCAAGGAGTTGAGACTCAGAGCCTGGGCTTTTGAAAAGCCTTAACGTGAAGTGAGAGGGTTGGGGAGGGGTGGAAAAAGTCACTTTGGTCTAACAGAGGCCACCACATCAGCTCCTGAAGAATCACCACAAGAAAAACCTTTGCTGAAGAGAGAGAGAAATAAAATGTCTGGGTTTTTCAGAACCATTTCATCTGCAAGAACATCTGAGCTAGCTCCCTGCTAGGGGCCTTCCACTTCTTCCAGCCCAGCCTGTGTGAGGAGACAGCTTGGCAGGGGGAAGGGAACACGGGGTTTGCCCCTGGTTTTCAGCAGCCCTGGCTACACACATGCTTTGTCCTCTTGACTTTTTCCTCCCCACCTCCTGACAAAACTCTTGTTGCCATCAGTACACAAGGGCTGGGTGAGACAGGTCACATGAAATTGCACCAAGCTGCTTCCAGGTGTTATTTTTAGCCTTGTCTGTCATCTTAAGAGAGCGGAGTGCGAGAGACAAGCAGGCTGCAGAGGACAGAGGTAGCTCTTTAAATAAACTCTCCTGCAAAGACTAGAACAGGCTGTAATCCTTCTACCAGGCAGCACCAATTTCTCTTCTCATCCAAAAGAAGCAGGTAAGCAGGACACAGTCCCACAGAGGCTGACTGTCGTGGCCAGCAAGGACACAGTCCCACAGAGGCTGACTGTCGTGGCCAGTACTGCTGGAAGAGCAAGACCTCCTTTGGAGCACGGGAAGGGTGAGAGCTCAAGGCTCCTGGGACAGGAGATCCCAAACTCCACTGCAGCAGAGTGTAGAAAGCTCTCAGTTTTCCTTAGGGGCCTGGAAGCTCTCAGGATGGACAGTGGGCAAACTACTTGAATGTCCTGAATTCTCCAGGCTCTTGGTGGAAGCTTGCTGTGGATTTGTGCAAGCCATTTCACCTCCCTGCTGGAGCAGAGTTTGTTTCTGAGCAAGCTGCATGGCTGATTACTCCCACAGCATCTGCTCCAGGCCCTCAGCTCCTTCAGAACTACCCTAGGGCCAGCACTACAATTACCAATGGGTCATTCTCATCCATTATGCCCTGGCAGGAAACAACCCCACGCTTCTCCAAAGTCTTGCTTGTGAACAGCAATGACAGCAAGACCTAAACCAGAAGCAGGTGGACTGGAAGGTCTTTAGAGAATCATGTAGGAAAGGATTTGTGTTTGAAACAGTCCAAAAGGACACACAACCCTGAAAGAGACATCTGGAACAGAAACAACCCAAATGCATCTCATAATCCAAGAGAGGTGGTCAGTGAGCTGCAGAGAGTCACAACCCTTTGCAGTTACATCCAGCAGGGAGCACAGAGAAAAGCAGAGTTGTCTGTGTGTACTTAGCTGGAGCCTACAACTTCTGAGGTGTGAGCTTTTTAACCCAATGCAAAGGGAGACAGTGGAATGTGCTGGAGGAAGCTGTGATGGTCAGTGCAGAGAGGTATCAAAATAAGCAGGTCAAATGCTAGAGAGGATCAGCAAAGAAGTTACTCAGAGGAGATAAATCCACGGGGCCTTTGCACATCGCTGCCTGGAAACGGATACCTTCTCAGGAGGGGTGACGAAGCTTTTGTTAACAGCAATGCTCACAGCTGCATGAAGGGAATTGAGATCACCAAACAGGAGGTGTCAGCAAAGGTTTTGGGATGTGGGTTTTGGTTTTGGCCTGGTACTTACCCTCTCTTTGTAGTAGAAGGAGCTAATGGAGACCTGCTCCTTCTCGCTGCGCGTGGGGCTGCCGCTGTACAGACGCAGGTTGCCTGGGGTCTCGGTGCGGATCTTCATCGGAGTGATGAGGCCACTGTGGTAGGCTGACAAAGCTGACAGGGACCTGGCAGCAAGAGAACCATAGAAGCAACAAGGTTGGAAAAGACCTCAAAGATCATCAAGTCCAACCCAACACCTCATGACTGCTAAACGATGGCACCAAGGGCAACGTCCAATCCCCTCTGGAGCACCTTGGTGACTCCACCACCTCCCTGGGCAGCACATTCCAGTGGTCAACAACTCTCTCTGGGAAGAACTTTCTCCTCACCTCCAGCCTAAACTTCCCCTGGCACAGCTTGAGATTGTGTCCTCTTGTTCTGGTGCTGCTTGCCTGGGAGAAGAGACCAACCCCCACCTGGCTACAACCTCTCCCTTCAGGGAGTTGGAGAGAGCAAGAAGGTCTCCCCTGAGCTTCCTCTTCTCCAGGCTAAGCAACCCCAGCTCCCTCAGCCTCTCCTCACAGGGCTGTGCTCAAGACCTCTCCCCAGCCTTGCTGCCCTTCTCTGGACACCTTCAAGTGTCTCAATGTCCTTCCTAAACTGAGGGGCCCAGAACTTCACACAGGACTCGAGGTGTGGCCTAACCAGCACTGAGTACAGGGCACAATGACTTCCCTGCTCCTGCTGGCCACACTATTCTGGATGCAGGCCAGGATGCCATGCACCAAGAGAAGACACCTTCGAGGAGCTTTCCCCCACCAAACTGCTCTGCTGAGGGCCAGGGAGGTCTGGGAGCAGGCTCTCTGTGTTAACACCAGAGGCTGGTCCTTTCTGAGGGTCAGTAGCTCACCTGGGTGTGGGCTCCGTCGGGGACACTGCACGGTGCATGGTCATGGGTCTTGTGAAGTACACCAGGTACCCTGGAGAGACAGGGCAAGGGCACAAAGATCATCCAGGAGTGCTTTACAAAAGGTAGCTAAAGAGCTACCAGAGTGCCTGCCCACTCCCCTGAGTGCTTTCAACCTCCAAGCAGACAATCTCCCTTCTCCCCCAGTCCACTCCCTGCAAACCCACGGCAGAGCACCGTGTGTGGGGGTAACCGCCTCGAAAAGCACCAACTCAAGTGGCTTACAGGTGGCAGAGGAAAGACAGTAAATGAGCAAACACACACCCGTGGTTTAAAACTCCTCCCCAGAACTTGTCAAGTCCACAGGCAAAGTGAGGTGATGTTCAGCTGTGCACAGAAACCACTGCAGCTTGCATGACTCTTCTCTTCCAGCCACCTAAGGCCAAGCTCCAAAGCACCCTCTCACAAGCCCTACCCTGTTTGTTACAGCATCTCAAGTGTCTTCAGCCACCCACTCCTGGAAAGAGTTTCAGGCCTCAGCAGGTCTGCACTGAGCTATTCAAGGCAGCTTTCTAAACATGCCCAAACTGGTATGTGGTCAGGGCTGGAGGAGGCATGTTTGCCTCTGAACCAGCTCAGTGAAACCTAGCAGCTCTCACTCACAACTTGACCTGGTTTTTTCAATGGTGGTATTTGCACTGTGCCTTTCCTGGAAACCTGGGTGTGATTGTACCTCACAGCTCCCAGTTAGGAGAATTACAGGATGGTAGGGGCTGGAAGGGACCTCTGGAGAGCACTGGGGACAAGCTGCCTTGCCCAGGAACAAGTCCAGGCAGGTTTTGACTGTCTCTAGAGATGGAGACTCCACCACCTCTCTGGGCAACCTGCTGCAGTGCTCCATCACCCTTAAACTCAAGAAGCTCCTCCTCACGTTGAGAAGGAACTTCTGATGTCTAGGTCTGTCCCCCTTACCCCTTGTCCTTGCCCACTGTGTCCCAACGACCTTGGGGAAGCTATTTTGGGCAACAGGAAGGGTGCAGAATGACCAAAGAGCAACTAGAACATGGCTTCAGCAAGGGGTAAGCTCAATCCCAAATCACAGGAACTTTGTCAAGCCTGAGAGCTGGAATCTGCCCAGCAGTTTGATGGTGGCACTAAGCAAGGCAAACAGCTCTTCCCAGTCCTCTGGAAAAGATCTGTCAATGCCTTTGAGATGCCACAAGCCAAAAGGTCACCTCTTCAACCAGCCTTCTATTTCCAAACCCTAACATCCCACTAGTTTTATCACCTCTCAGTTTACCACAACCTTTTGGCTTTAACACCGTTTGCCACGGCATGGCAGCGAGCAAAGCCTCGTGGAGGGGCATGAGCCACCCCCAAGACATGAGAAAGGACCCACAGAATAGAATAGAATAGAATAGAATAGAATAGAATAGAATAGAATAGAATAGACCAGGTTGGAAGAGACCTTCAAGATCATCCAGTCCAACCTATCAACCAATCCAACACCACCTAATCAACTCAACCATGGCACCAAGCACCCTCTCAAGTCTCCTCCTGAACACCTCCAGGGATGGGGACTCCACCACCTCCCTGGGCAGCACATCCCAAGGGCCAACAACTCTCTCTGTGTAGAACTTCTTCCTAACATCCAACCTAAACCTCCCCTGGCAGAGCTTGAGGCTGTGTCCTCTTGTTCTGGTACTGGCTGCCTGGGAGAAGAGACCAACCTCTGCCTGTCTACAACCTCCCTGCAGGTAGTTTTAGAGAGTAATAAGGTCTCCCCTGAGCCTCCTCTTCTCCAGGCTAAGCAACCCCAGCTCCCTCAGCCTCTCCTCACAGGGCTGTGCCCCAGACCCCTCCCCAGCTTTGTTGCCCTTCTCTGGACACCTTCAAGTCTCTCAATGTCCTTCCTAACCTGAGGGGCCCAGAACTGGACACAGGACTCAAGGTGTGGCCTAATCAGTGCTGAGCACAAAGCACAATGACCTCCCTGCTCCTGCTGGCCACACTGTTCCTCCTCCAGGCCAGGATGCCCTTGGCCCTCCTGGCTGCCTGGGCACACTGCAGGCTCATGTTCAGCCTACCATCAACCAGCACCCCCAGCTCCCTCTCTGCCTGGCTGCTCTCAGCCACTCTGCCCCCAGCCTGCAGCACTGCCTGGGGTTGCTGTGGCCAATGTGCAGCCCCTGGCACTTGGATGTGTTCAATCTCCTGCCCTTGGCCTCTGCCCATCTGTCCAGCCTGGCAAGGTCCCTCTGCAGAGCCTCTCTACCCTCCAGCAGACCAACTCCTGCCCCCAGCTTGGTGTCAGCTGCAAATTTCCTGCTGATGGACTCAATGCCCTCCTCCAGATCATCAATAAAGATGTTCAAGAGGCTGGGGCCCAGCACTGCTCCCTGGGGCACACCACTGGTGCCTGGCTGCCAGCTGCCTGTGGCACCATTCACCACCACTCTCTGGGCTCAGCCTCCAGCCAGTTCCTCACCCAGCTCAGAGTGCTGCTGTCCCAGCCAGGGGCTGACAGCTTGGCCAGGAGTTTGCTGTGGGGGATGATGTCAAAGGCCTTGCTGAGGTCCAGGCAGACCACATCCACAGCCTGCCCCACAGCCACCAGGCAGTCCCCTGGGCATGGAAGGAGATCAAGTTGCTCAGGCAGGACCTGCCCTTCCTAACTCCATGCTGGCTGGGCCTGATCCCTTGGCCATCCTGTAAGCGCCTTCCCCAGGGAGCTGTTGGAACAGATCAGTGATGGGGCTCACCTGCACCACAGAACCTGGCTCCTGATGTCCGTGGGAATGGGATGTTGGAGTCCTGGTAGGAGCCATAGGCGTTGGAGACGCGGGCAAAGGTGGGCAGGGGAGGCGTCACGGAGTTGGACAGAGCGTAGGGGTTGCTGGATGTGCTGTCCTCTTGGTTCTGCAACAGAAGTTACCTGAGGTCACACTCCTGCTGCTGCAGGAAGGAAACCAAGCTGCAGCACTGGGCAGCCTCGTGGGAGGTGCTCATCCTTGAGGCATGGATCCCTGCTCTGGCTGGGAAGGCACTTCCAAGCACGTTCACCTCTGAGGAAAGGCCTCCTCTGGTTGCTTGTCCAGAGACTTCTCTCCCACCACAGCTGTGCTGAAACACAGAGCTTAACTTGGGGTGAAACAGGAGAAAAACAACAGACAATCTGACCTGCAGAGTCTGGATGGGACTCTCAAGACAAGGACCTGAGCTATAACTGTGTCCTGAATGATGCAAGTGAGACAAAGGCTCCTTAAACAGAAACATCACACAGCTGGGAAGGGTCAAAGGCAGGTTGGAAGTCTTGGAGCGGTGTGAAATACTGGGGGACCTCAGGCCTATCCAGCTGCAACTCCCAACCTTGGCTGCCTTAGGACAAGAGGAAACAGCCTGAGGTTGCAGCAGGGGAGCTTTAGGTTGGACATTAAAAGGAACTTCCTCACTGGGAGGGTTGTCAAGGCCTGGAACAAGCTCCTCAGGGAGGTGGTTGAATGCCCATCCCCGGAGGTGTTTCAGTGAGGCAGAGATGTGGTGCTGAGGGCCAGGGTTTATCAGCAGCCTTGGTAGAGCTAGAGAGTGGTTGGGCTGGATGATCTTAAAAGGGCTGTTCCAACTGAAACAGCTTCCCAATTCTCTGCATTTTGGCAGAAATCTGCATTCATTTGGATAAGGACTGTTGCAGCTTCTGTCTAAAGGGACTCCTCCAAGTCAGCAGCACTTGGCTTGAGTCGGCAAATTTCCACACAATGGAGCAAGTTCCCCCTCTCACAACACCACTGCTGAAACCAAACAGAATGAAGCCCTTCCATGTGAAGAAACAAACAAACAAACAAAAAGGCCTTTTATTCATGATGAATAAACAAAAATCTCCCAGAAAGGAAATCTGAAGAGGCCTCTCCAACCCTCTCCTGCATGCTAAAAACAGTCACTCTGGGAGGCTTCACCCACACATAGCCCCAATACCTGACACTGGGATGCTGAGTAGGCATCACAGATCTCTTGACTAAGGGCACAGTGTGACTTGGGTGTATCTGCAGCATCATCCCTACAAAACCTCAGCACAAGGCTTCAGAAAGGAAACAAGAAAAGATTTGCACAGGTTTGGGGGGAAAAAAAAACCAACAATGACCCTAGAATAGGATCTTTGAGTAGAACTGAGGAGGTTAAGTCATCTGCCATTGCCTTTCAGAGAGGAATGAATGCATCCTCTTCTCTTCTCTCTCAGATGATAACCATGCCCTGGCACTCAGTGAGATACACACAGAGCTGGGAAGCCAGCATGCACCCTTAAGGTGCCCCAGCCCCTGCTGATAACCCAAGTATCAGTGAGTTAGAGTTCCCCAAAGCAGCAAACCCTCAGGCAGGACCAAATCATCTGCTCCTTTCCTCACCATTAACCAGAGGTGCTTAATGGCCAGGCAGGGGGTGGGGGGTGTCTGTTTACACATCTAATGAGACTGGACTCTCACTGCAGGCTCAGGAGTGTGGGAGGTGGGAGAAGAGAACAAAGTAGGGCAGAAAGCCCATGCTGTTCTCCATACCACGACAGACTCCAGCCAGGAGACCAACTGACGCAGGCAGGGCTCCAGGCAGCTCTGGTTCCGCTTCACTTTCTGCAGGGAAGTGTCCTTCAGGATCTGCAAGAGGTACAAAATGCAGCTGCAGTCCTGGATGCATCCACACTTGATTCACAGATTGGATTGGCTTGGAAGGGAACATCAAAGGGCAACTGAGAGCGTTGGGGGTGTTCAGTCTGGAGAAGGGAAGGCTCCGAGGAGACCTTCTGGTGGCCTTCCAAGATCTGCAGGGGGCTACAAGAAAAGCTGGGGAGGGACTTTGGAGGGCGTCAGGGAGGGATAGGACTGGGGGGGATGGAGCAAAAGGAGAAGTGGGGAGATTCAGATTGGATGTTAGGAAGAAGTTCTTCCCGTGAGGGTGGTGAGACACTGGCACAGGTTGCCCAGGGAGGTGGTGGAAGCCTCCTGCTTGGAGGTTTTGAAGGCCAGGCTGGAGGTGGCTGTGAGCAACCTGCTGTGGTGTGAGGTGTCCCTGCCCATGGCAGGGGGGTTGGAACTGGCTGAACCTCGAGATCCCTTCCAATCCTAACAATTCTATGACCTTGTCCAAGCCTCCTACAGTCAGCAGGGACACCTCACACTAGAGCAGGCTGGCCATGGCACCGTGGGGACATGGTTTGATGGCCATGGTGGGGTTGGATTGACTCAATGATCTCAGAGGGCTTTTCCAACCAAACCAATCCTATGACTCTGTGATACACATCACACTGGAGCTAAGCAGCAGTGAAGAACACATTTAACAAGCACCAGTGGAGAAAGTCAACTTCTGGGCAGCAAAGCCAACCAAAGCCTCAGCCTAGGAGCTCCACAGCATGGATCTGTTGTATGTCTCCAGCAAGGTCAGGTGTTTTTTTATTGTGTCCCTCATCTACACACCAAGTGTCCAGGTTTATAAAGCCACTGTAGGCTCCCCACACACCTTCAGCAGCTTTGCCTTCATGGAAGCAGTGATTGAGGTGGGGTTGATGAACTGGAAGGAAGGTGCAGCATTGTTGGGATACTGGACTGGGAACATCACCAGCATCCTGACTCTGTGGTTGCCGCAGTGCACCGACACCGTACAGCTCCGACTCACCGCATCCATCTGTGTGAGGAAAAGGAATTGCTCTGCAGTTACAGCTCCAAGGACCTTCAAAACCCAAGAGTGGACTGAATTCCTGCTGAAGGGCTGATTCCTCTGCACACCCCTAAGGCAAAATCATGCTGTTTGTCAGGGCAGTGAGCTCGGGGAACAAGCAAACCACCCCAGGCGGATGGGGACAGACTGGGCTCCGCCAGCAGAGTGCTGTGGGGAGCTCTAGGCCCAGCACAGCAGTAACAGGCAGCATCTAAGATCTCAGCAAACTACATCAGGATCATGCCATGAGCTGTGAAACTACAGGGGTGGGAAAAGGAGACAAGCAGCAGCCCCAAGCCTCCCATCCCAGTCCAGTGCTCTGCCTCCTGCCAGCTTGGACACGCTGTTTGGAGTGCAAGGGAGATGCCAGAACTGAGAGCGAAAGTGCAGGACAGGGAGGGCTCAGCAGATGGGGATCAGAAACAGCTGACATGAGATCAGCTGCATGTAGTGGAACAAGTCACTCTGCACTCTGCAATCTAGGCAGGGAGGAAAACGCTGCCCAGCCTCCTTAGGCCCAGTGCCAGTGTACTTACTGTGCTGAAATACTTCCCTTACTCCCAGTGTCTGGGATTATCCTCTTTCTTGCTACCCCTGGCCAAGAGGATCTTTCCAGCTCAAAATAAACCTTGTTTACAGACAGCAGTCACTGCAGCAAAGAAGGCTTCCCCCCCACCAAGCTCTGGTGAGCCACAGCCAGCCCACTCCCCCCCTCCTAACAAGCCAGGCCAAAGGCAGCTCCTTACCTCCACGTTGACGTTTCGGATCTGCACGTTGATCAGGGAAAACTCCTGCTGCAGCGTTTGAGGCAGCCCCAGCTGGTCACTTTTCTTTCCCACCAGGGGGTCATTGAGGAAATCTTCTTTTAAGGCTGACAGCAAAGATGGAGAAGAGGGTGAGACAAGCTGTCATGGACAGACTCTTTGGCACAGCCGAGGCAGCTGGCTTCCCTCCGCTCTTCTGACACACGGAGCTGTGACCTTTACCTGGCAAAGACCTTCGAGCTGGAGGGTCTCAGCTGGTGTTTGGAGGCAGGGTTCTGAGCCTTGCTCTTCAAAAACTCACACCTGTCTGCACACAGGTTTCCTAGGAAGGTTACAGAAGCTGCCTGTCCCCTGTACAGCCCTAAACAGGCTATCTTTACTCAGCTGAGAGCCCTTCTCCAAAGGCACAAACAGCTGAACTGGAGCCCCCTAGGTTCAGTGGGAAAGGACTCCTGGTGGACTTCTGCTCTTTGGGACTCACCTCCTAGCACTCTTGGCTTCCATGGAATGCTTCCCAAAGCATAGGAAGGCTTTGGGAGACAGAAGGTGGTACTTCAAAGCCCTAGCAGAGGCTTCATTCATTTGTAGCAGCATTTAATGTTGCAAAGCACTCCAGTGCTTTCATGGTCTTTAAAACCTCATCTAAATGCTGGGTCTAGCTTTCCAGTTCCACCAGGGAACCTCCTTCAGGGAGGCAGCAAGCCCTGAAAGCCAGAACTCCTTTGAGCAGCCAGGCAAACACTGCAGGATATGGTTAAGATAGCAAACTTGAGTGGGTTTCAGAAGAGCTGGTCACTGACTATGGCTGTGCCTGGCTTCTGCTTTGACTCTTGCTGCGAAGCTCCAACTTGAAGAGAAGTCTCCAAGGAGACCTTCTTGTGGCCTTCCAGTATCTGAAGGGGGCTACAAGAAAGCTGGGGAGGGACCTTGCAGGGTGTTGGGTAGTGATAAGACTGGGGGGGAATGGATCCAAGCTAGAGGAGGGTAGGTTTAGATTAGACATTAGGAAGCAGTTCTTCCCCATGAGGGTGGTGAGAGACTGGCACAGGTTGCCCAAGGAGGTGGTGGAAGCCTCATGCCTGGAGGTTTTGAAGGCCAGGCTGGATGTGGCTCTGGGCAGCCTGCTCTAGTGTGAGGTGTCCCTGCCCATGGCAGGGGGGCTGGAACTAAATGGTCCTCAGGGTCCCTTCCAGCCCTGGCAATTCAGTGATCCCATCAGGGCAGGGGTAGCTCCTGCTGAAGGGGGTTTTGCTGGGGCATCACTTCCTAAAAGGACTAAATGTATCTTCTGATGGTGGTTCCACAAGGGGAAGTCCTAATTATCCAGCTGCCATCCTCATGCTCACAGTATCACAGAATCCCAGCACAATGGGGGATGGAAGGGACCTCAGGCAATCATCCAGTCCAACCCCCCTGCTAAAGCAGGGCACCCACAGCAGCTTGCCCAGGATCACAATGGCCAGGGGGGGTTTGGAATCTCTCCAGAGGAGACTCCATGACCTCTCTGGGCAGCCTGCTCCAGGCCTCTAGCATCCTCACACCAAAGTTTTTCCTCCTGTTCAGGTGGAACCTCCTGGGTTCCAGTTTGTGCCCACTGCCCCTTGTCTTGTCCCTGGGCACCACTGACAAGAGTCTGGCCCCAGCCTCTTGCTCCCCTGCCCTTCAGCTACTGCTCAGCAGTGCAGTGTTGATTTTTGCAGACTACTCCTAGCAGAAACACAACCCCCAGTCCTTTTTTGATAAGAGTTTTCCTACAAGCTCCTGGCTTTGCTGCTGGGACAAACCCCTCTGGCCTTACTGCTGCCCAGTGGGGTTGCTGGACCTGGAGAGGTGGGATGCTTCACAACTCATCCCTGTTTGTCATTTCCTTGGAGTGCTCAGATATACACCACAAAAAGAGGCTGAAGAAGGGATTAAAGGAAGATCAGTGGCTGTCAGGGAAGATAATTATTTCTAGCTTAAGACTTAAGTGAAAAGCCACCTCTGAGCTTTCCAATAGGAGCAGCCTTCTCCTTTTGTCTTGTCCTCCCATTCCCTTCCAATTAAGTTCCTAATCTCCCCCAAGCCCACATGTTTGCCTGGATTCCTCAAGCCCCTTTCTAGGCAGCAGCCAGAGAGGAGAGCTGTGAGCTGAAGCAGCAGCTGGTGGGCTTTCTGATTTATCTGCTCTTCAAAGATCCCCCAAAGGGCTTGACTAATAGAACACAGAGCCTTGGTCTGCAGCCACCTCCAGGGTGAAACAGCAGCAGGCCACAATAGCTTTTAGGCTGGAAAGAACTCAAATTCCTACCTAGGGACTTCCTCATGCATTGATCCTGCACTGGTGGCAAAACCTGCCCTGCTACAGAAAAGCCATTTTCATACCCTTGGGCCACAAAGGAAACCCTCACCAAAGCCAGACCTGCCCCCCCAGAAACCACAGAGGACATACCACAGGGGGTGGCCTCATCAGGGACAGTGAAAGAGTGAAGTCTCCCCTGTGGGACAAGAGAGGTCAGACAGCACTGCTCTGAGGTGGAGCAGGAGAGGCTGTGCTGCTCATGGGGAGCACAGGTAAGCAGGGCTTGTTCCATCATAAAGTGAAAACTTCAGGCAGTCAGAGGTGCTGGCAACTTCTAGGAGCTTGTTCTGCTGCCAGAGAGGACAAGTGGCACAGAGGAACTTCACTGGGCAGCAAAGCTCCAGTGAGGAAGAGATGCCTTCCCTAAGGGACATCACAGCTGGCTCCTCTGTTCAAAGCACAGATCTTAGACCTCTTCCTCCCCTCCTCTCCTGTTTGTTTGCAAGTCAAAGGATGATCTCCTGGGGTCCCTTCCAACCCCTACCACTCTGTGGTACTGTGATTTTTTTTTCCCCCCCTTATAGCAAGATGCATCCTTTCCCCAACACAAACTGAGCTGCTGTCTGAAGTTCCACAACCCATCACTTGTCTCACCTTCCTCATCCCCATGCCCAGAGCTCTGCTGGGGCTCTGAGTCCTGGGGGTGAAGGGTCTTGTCTGGCTCTGGCAGATGAGAAATGCCATCGATGAGGTCCTCAACTCCATCCAGGATATCGTTGGCGCAGAGCTGGAAGGAACAAACACATCCACGTGCTAGGAACAAGTTCTGCACCAGGAGGGTGGTGGAGCACTGCAACAGGTGGCCCAGGGAGGGAGTTGAGGCCCTGTCTGTGGAGATATTCAAAACAAGGCTCAACAGGGCTCTGGGACAGCCTGATCTAATTAAGGAGAAGAGAAGGCTCTGAGGTGACCTAATTGTAGCCTTCCAGTATCTGCAGGGGGCTCCAAGAAGGCTGGGGAGGGACTGCTCAGGATCTCAGGCAGTGATAGGACTGGGGGGAATGGAATGAAGCTGGAGGTGGGGAGATTCAGGCTGGAGGTGAGGAGGAAGTTCTTCCCCAGGAGAGTGGTGCAGCCCTGGAATGGGTTGTGCAGGGAGGTGGTTGGGGCCCTGTCCCTGGGGGTGTTTAAGGCCAGGCTGGATGAGGCTCTGGCCAGGCTGATCTAGTGTGGGGTGTCCCTGCCCATGGCAGGGGGGTTGGAACTGGCTGATCCTTGTGGTCCTTTCCAACCCTGACTGATACTATGATATTAAGGATGCTCCTGCTGACTACAGAGGGGGTTGGACTGAGGCCCTATCCCTGGAGGTGTTTAAGCCCAGGCTGGATGAGGCTCTGGCCAGCCTGATCTAGTGTGGGGTGTCCCTGCCTGTGGCAGGGGGGTTGGAACTAGATGATCCTTGGGGTCCCTTCCAACCCTGACTGATACTATGATACTATGACTGGATGACCTTTGGAGGTCCCTTCCAACCCAAACTATTCAATGATTCTATGTTCTGTGCTGCATAACAGGAATCAATCTGTGGGGAGGGTCACCGTTACATAGCTCCTTCCTCCAGGGAGCTGGATTTGGAAGGCAGGTCTGTCCACACAAGTCATGACTTAGATCTTGGTATTGCTTCTGTGACCAAGAGAGGTGGGAACAGGTTGCCCAGGGAGGTTGTGGATGCTCCCTCCCTAGAGGTGTTCAAGGCCAGGTTGGATGAAGCCTTGAGCAATCTGGGCTGGTGGGAGGTGTCCCTGCTAGTGGGGTCGGAACTGGATGATCTTTAAGGTCCCTTCCAATCCAAACTATGATTCTATGAATCTTCCACTTTCCAGCACCCTCAGCTCTGTTACCTCAGGCAGCCTGGCTACATCTCCTGCTCCCTTACAAAGCCATTGAGCTGAGAGGGTCAGCCTAAGAAACAGAGGGTTGACTCCAATCAAAACTAAAGCTGATCTGACTTCAATCCCTTGATTGAGTTTGTCCAAGGTGGTTTCATTTTTTCAGATCAGATCTGAGAGCAGCACACTTTCTGCTTTGGATATTCACCTTCCAGGCACCCAGGTACAGATTAGAGGCTCCAATGCTCCATGAAGAGCATGAAGACTTTTATTTTAGCTTCAGCACAAGGAAGCAGGGAAGACAGAGAACAAACAAGAAGGGAGGAGAAAGCACTGGGGTAGGATGTAGCAAATCTCAGCACTGGTCAGCAGCAAGATGCCAGCATGCTGCAGCTTGATCCAAAGAGAAGGACAACAGAGGAAGAGGAAAGGCTCTGACATGGCTGAACAACTGATTTTAAAGACAGGTAAGAAATCACAAGCTCACAGATCTATCAGGAAGGAGCCAAGGGGCATGGTACAGACCTGCAGGACCTGTGCTGGGACACATGCTTCTCAACACACTCATTAAAAACCTGGAACAGGAGGTGAATAGTGACATGACCAGGTTTGCTGGGGCCAAGCAAGCCTTTTTTTCAGGGTAGTACCAAAAGCAGCTGACTGCAAACAAGCACAGAAGGATCTCACAGGAGGAACTGTATTAAAATGAAAGAGGAACACAGGTAGGGGAGCTGCAGAGCAACACAGGTAAGGGGAAAGGACAGTGAGTTCAGGCTGACTTAGGGAACAAGATGCAGAGCAGCACATCTGCCAGGTTGAAAGAGTTGGGGTTGGTCAGCCTGGAGAAGAGAAGGCTCCAGAGCGACCTTCTGGTGGCCTTCTGTACCTCAAGGGGCCTCTAAGAAAGCTGAGGGCAGACTTCTGAGCAGGGCCTGATGTGCCAGGACAAGGGGTGATGGTTTGAACTGAAAGAGGGAGATTCAGACTGGAAAGAAGGGAGAAAGGTTTGACACTGAGGGTGAGGATAGCCTGGCCCAGGTTGCCCAGAGAGGTGGGAGATGCCCCATGGCTGGAACCATTGCAGGTCAGGTTGTTTGGGACTGTAAGCATG
Organism: Dryobates pubescens; assembly: GCF_014839835.1. NCBI lineage: Eukaryota > Metazoa > Chordata > Aves > Piciformes > Picidae > Dryobates > Dryobates pubescens. The sequence goes on from NC_071630.1 coordinate 2,189,417, forward strand.
CTGCAGTTGCAGATGTCCCTGCTGAGTGCAGAGGGGTTGGACTGGATGAGCTTTAAAGGTCCCTTCCAACACAAACTGTTCCATGAGTTCACTCTATGCTTCTAAGTGAGCCAAGCCCTTTTGACTTGGAGGCAGCTGAGGAGGGATACAATGGAGGTCTCCAGCAGCACAGCCAAGGTGGCTGCTTGTTTCATCTTCAGTGTCAAGGAGCAGGCTGCAAGCTAAACATGTGGAAAGAGCTGGGTTTCCACACATTGTGCAGAAAAGGCATCAACCTCCTTGTTGATGTTTCAGGGGACCAAAATCTAGAGGTCCAAGGAAAGACAGAACCCCTCTGAAACTCATCAAACTCTGTCAAAGATACTCACTAAGCTTCCAAGCTTCAAACTGCAGGAGGCTAGCAGGGCATTTGAGAGTAACATCACTCCAAACCTGCCCTGTTCTCCTCCCCTTCTAAGCCATCCACAGCTGAAGATGAGGCAGGGCAGTGTGGGCCATCATGGCCATATGAACCTCAACTCTGACCCAGCACAGGAGGTCTAGTAACTGCATCAGCCATTTGGAACTGCTGCCAGACAGCATGGCAGGATTCACACCGCCTGCACCAGCCTAAGAGGAAAAGGGAACAAGGGAGAGAGCAGAAGGCACAATTCCTACATTTGCCTGATGCCTGGAATGCCAAGAGAAGGGTCATACAGTCTTGCAGCCAAGGAGCTGGCAATGCCAGCAGTAACTGATCTCCACCCTCCCTAAAGGACTTCTAACAAAGGAACCCCAAAGGTTTTGGGGCACAAACACAGAGAGGCCTCATCACAGGTCTCTGTGCCAGAGCTGAAGAAGAAAGTGCAGTGGCAGCTGGCAGCTCTAGTATACCAGAGGAGGGAGTGGGAGAAGGGAAAGGAGGTGAAGGCAGCCTGGCAGAAGACTGTGAGAGCCCAAGAGGAGCAGGCTTACATACCCTCTGGAGCTGAGAGTCGATCCTCCACATCCGCAGGGTCTGGTCGCGGGACCAGGTCACCAGCTGGTAGTCTTTGGAACCTAGAAAGGACAGAGACAACTTTACAGACCCCACTGAAAGCAGAGAGCCCCAGGCTCAGTGCAAACATTCAAGCAAGCCAGCAGGAACACCCAGTGGACAAAGGCTGAGTTGAGTCTGGTTTTCTGCTTCATGCTGAGCTGGCTGCAGCAGCCTCGATGCCTCCCTGCACCACGGTGACCACAGCTCCAACTGGGGGGGCAGCCTGCAGCAAAGAGGCACCAAATGGGCTGCAAGTTCACCAAAAGAGGAATGAACAGGAGCTACTGCCACACTTACATGAATCACAGAGCCCCACCAAGGTGGGGGTTGGAAGGCATCTCTGGAGATCATCCATGCCAACCCCTCTCCTAAAGCAGGGCACCCACAGCAGCTTGCCCAGGAGCGCAATGGCCAGGGGGGTGTGGGGTGGTGTTGGAATCTCTCCAGAGAAGAAGACTCCACAACCTCTCTGAGCAGCCTGCTCCAGGCCTCACACCAAACAAATTTCTCCTCATGCTCAAGCAGAGCTTCCTGGGTTGCAGTTGGTGCTCACTGCCCCTTGTCCTGTCCCTGGGCACCACTGACAGGAGTCTGGCTGAATCCTCTTGCCCCCCACAGGTCCTTTAGCTCCTGCCGAGCATTGCTCAGCTCCCCTCTGGGGCTGCTCTTCTCCAGGCTCAACAGCCCCAGGGCTCTCAGCCTTTCCTGCTCACAGAGCTGCTCCAGGCCCCTCAGTATCTTTGTAGCCTCTGCTGGATCCTCTGCAGTAGTTGCCTGTGCCTCTTGAACTGGGAAGCCCAGAAGTGGACCCAATACTCCAAGTGTGGTCTCACCAGGGCAGAGCAGAGGGGGAGGAAAACTTCCCTCATCCCTCTTCACATGCCACAGGAGACCATTTGCCTTCCTGGCCACAAGGGCACACTGCTGACTCATGGACAACTTGTTGTCCACCAGCACTCCCAAGTCCTCCTCTGAAGAGCTGCTTTCCAGCAGGTCACCCCTCACCAGCACTGGTGCAGGACCCTACACTTGCCTTTGCTGAGCTTCCTGAGGTTCCCCTCTGCTCAGCTCTCCAGCCTGGCCAGGTCAGGCTGACTGGCAGCACAGCCTCATGGGGGGGTCAGCCACTCCTCCCAGTTCTGCATCACCAGCAAACTGGCTGAGAGGCCACTCTGGTTCCTCCCTCCAGGTCACTGATGGAGATAGTGAACAAGAGTGGAGCCAGCTCTGACCCCTGGGGAACACCACAGGCCTTCAACTAGATGGTTTCTATTACTTCTGCTAAGTATTTCATTTCAAACATGGATGCTGCACAGTAGTTCCCCTGAAGTACTCCCTGTTGATCTGGGGTGATGTCTAATATTCATGCCAGTTGTTTTCTATCTCTAAATAGAAGCAGGGACACAGCTGAGAACCTGATTGCTTTGTATGCTAACTGCCAGGTAAAGAACTCTCTTTTAGTTCATCCTATCTGTTTCAAGATGCAGAGGATCTAAGCCTAAGTTCTGACCTATTTCCTTCTGAAAGATGTGGGTGATGCCAAGACAAGTCCAGGCTGTAATGAAAGACATCCAGCCACATACTCTCTCCCACCAGATAAAGGGACACAGAGCTATTTATGCCCCTGTTTAAGCCTTGGGATGCAGTTAAAGTTTCCCTTGTCCAGCAGCTGCTCCACTTAAGAATTTGCTGCTGCCCAGCTGCTGCCTCCACCCCTCTGCTGAGGCCCAGGGCCTGTGTCAATACAGCATGGCAGACTCTGCACAAGGAGGCTTGTGCTGTCTGGGTGATCTCTGCACTGAAGCAGGCAGGAAATGCTTCACAGAACCATAGAACTGGTGAGGCTGGAAGAGATCTTCTGAGGTCATTCAGTCCAACCATGCACACAGAGCTCACAATCTTACCCCTGCTGCTAAGCTGATGCCATTAAACCAAATCCCTCAGCACCACATCCAGGCAGCTTTTAAACACCTCCAGGGATGGTGATTCCAGCACCTCCCTGAGCAGCCTGGGTCAGGGCCTGAGTACCCTTTCTGGGAAGAAATTTTACCTAATGATGAAGGGAGTGGAACATCTCCCTGCTGAGGAGAGCCTGAGGGAGCTGAGGGCTCTTTAGCTTGGAGCAGAGGAGCCTGAGGGTGACCTCATTGCTGTTGCTAAAGCTGTGCAGGGTGAGTGCCCAGGGGCTGGAGCCAGGCTCTGCTGGGTGCTGCCCAATGCCAGCACAAGGGGCAGTGGGGGAAGCTGAGGCAGAGGAAGTTCCATGGAAACAGGAGGAGGACTATTTTTCCCCTGTGTGGGTGACAGAACATTGGAGCAGGCTGCCCAGGGGGGTTGTGGAGTCTCCCTTTGTGGAGATATTCAAGACCCAGCTGGATGTGTGGCTGTGTGCCCTGCTCTGGGTGCTCCTGCTCTGGCAGGGGGGTTGGACTGGATGATCCTTCAAGGTCCCTTCCAGCCCCTGACATTCTGGGACTCTGTGTAACACCCAACCTGAACCTCCCCTGGCACAACTTGAGGCTGTTGCCTACTTGCTGCATGTAACCTTGTGTGCTTGATTTCTGCTGCTTGAGATGAGCATGACTTCCAGCCTCAGATACACAGCCATTAACTCAGCTAAGACCACACAGCTGTGCTTCATGCCTGCTTCAATGGTCATTCACAAGCTGTCTCAGACTGCAACTCTAGATCCTCACATGGCTCTGCATCACTCTCCTCTTTCTGAAAGAGGAAAAGCAAGGTAGAGGTGAGTTAATGCTGGGGGGGAAACTTCCAACCCACCACACCTAAGAGAGTTGCCCCAGCAGAGGGCTTGGTGGCAGAGGGCTGGAGCAGAACTTTGACATGGCACTGCAAAGCCATACCAGGAGTGGCATCAAAGCCAGACATGTGTGTCCTGTGGCTGGCAGCTGAGAGGTTGGAAGCAAAGCTGTGCTCTGTGTGGTTATCCAACCTCTGAGATGGAATTTCCTACATTTAGCTGCCTAGGCTGGAACATGTAGTCAGGCCTGAACTCTAAGAGCAGCCTCTCTTATCTCACACTCTTCTTCCCCTGCCTGTGCTAGCAGACAGATAAGGTGAGCTCCCTAGGTCTGGGGTCTGCTGGGTGCTTCTGCTCCAGGCAGGGATGTGAGGGGTTGAGTGGTCAGCCCAAAGCTCTGAACACCTGCACTCTGCACCCCTCTAATCCCTTGTGCTCTTCATTCTGAAAGAGCCATTTCAAAACAGACTCACAGGAGCGGGGGAGCAATGAAGAGTGGCCACTGACCCACTCAGCTTTGTTAGCATGGCAACAACAGGGCAACACTTCTGTGGGCAGTGCCATAAACCAGGCATAAAGCAGCTGCAGCCTGTGGGGTGGGGAGGTGCTGGAAAGGGGGTGGGAGCTCCTCCAAGGAAAGACAAGAGTCAAATGGGGAGAGCACAAGCGGTGGAGCCAGGAGCCAAGCTTCCACAGCTCTGCTTAGCTGAGGGCCACAGTGGAGGGGAAAGAGCACATCCAGCCCTGGACTCACCTTCCTTCTGCTTCCTCCACTGGAACTCCAGCACCACATCATCATGTCCCACAAAAGTGTGGACAGGGGTGTTCAAGTCAAAGACATTCCAGAGGAGGAGACTGTTCTCCCGACGCAGCTGGGGGACCATCACTGTCACCAGCCCGTTGCTGAAAGGCTTGAGAGAGACAAACACCCTTCCAGTTAGCCTTGGGGAGCTCTGCTCCCAGCCTGCTCCTACCATGCCCTCATCCCTTCCCTGTCCTAGCAGGAATGTGTGGGCTTTAAAAGGAGCTCAGCACAAAACAGAAGCAGGCCTAGAACTGAAGGGGAGTGGGGGTGGTGTCCAAAGCAGCTGGACCAGTGTTTCCCAACAGAAAAGATGTCATGACTTGGGGACAGTCAATGCAGATCTCTGATCTCCACTACCTCCCTCTGCTGCATCCTCACTTCTCAGCTCTCAGGCTGCAGGGATTTCACCCTTGGCTCTTCCCATATCACAGGTTGAGAACTGCTGCCTGGGGACTGAGCCCCAGCAGCTGCTCAGGGTCACAATGCTCAGAGGAACACTGGAAGCCAGTCTTCCCATCATGGGAAAGGGGATCCAAGAGGCAAGGCACAGCACTGCTTTCAGGCCACATTCAGCTGTCTGGAGAGCCAAGAATGGATGTGACTGATGGTAAGAGCCTTAGCTTCACGTGGCTGGCTGCTTGCTCTCTGAAAGGCAACAGCTCTTGGGTTTGATATGCTGCAAGTGGCCACTGTGGCACACTTGGAAGCTCTGGGAGTAAAGGAGGCACTCAGAGAGGGAACAGCTGCTGCATTGCTCTGTGCAACAGGCACCAGTACTGGAGCTGAGAGCTAAAACAGGACAGTGAGAGCAGCAGCCACCTTCTGAGCCTCCTGCTCCCAGAGTCCACCACCTGCTCCTGGGCTCTCACCTGCCAGGAGGATGATGCCCACGGCTGCGATCACAGGAGGGCATGGGTTGGAAGGGACCCTAAAGATCAACTAGTTCCAACCCCATGCCATGGGCAGGGACACTTCCTACTAGACCATGTGGCTCAAGGCCCCATCCAACCTAGCTCTGAACATGTAAAGGCCTGGAGCCTGCACAGCTTCTCTGGGCAACCTGTTCCAGGGCCACACCACCCTCGCAGGGAAGAATTTCTTCCTAATGTCTACTCTAAACCCAGCTTCTTCCAGTTTGAAGCCACTGTCTCTCATCCTGTCACTACAAGCCCCTGTGAAAAGCCTCTCCCCGGCTCTCCTGTAGCCCCTTTCAGGTACTGGAAGGCTACCTGAAGGTCTCCCTGAAGCCTTCTCTTCTCCAGGCTGAACGATCCCCACAGGGGAGGTGCTGCAGCCCTCTGATTATCTTTGGGCCCTCCTCTGGACCCACTCTAACATTTCCACGCTAGATCTCACGCTGCCAGCCCGCCCTTCTCTCTCTCCTCACGCTGCCATCCAGCCCTTCTCCCCCTCCTGGCGCTGCCAGCCCGCCCTTCTCCCCCTCCTGGCGCTGCCAGCCCACCCTTCTCCCCCTCCTCGCGCTGCCAGCCCGCCCTTCTCCCTCTCCTCGCGCTGCCAGCCAGCCCTTCTCCCCCTCACACTGCCAGCCAGCCCTTCTCCTTCTCCTCTCCTCACACTGCCAGCCAGCCCTTCTCCCCCTCACACTGCCAGCCAGCCCTTCTCCTTCTCCTCTCCTCACACTGCCAGCCAGCCCTTCTCCTTCTCCTCTCCTCACACTGCCAGCCAGCCCTTCTCTTCTCCTCACACTGCCAGCCAGCCCTTCTCTTCTCCTCTCCTCTCCTCACACTGCCAGCCAGCCCTTCTCCTCTCCTCACACTGCCAGCCAGCCCTTCTCTTCTCCTCTCCTCACACTGCCAGCCAGCCCTTCTCTTCTCCTCTCCTCACACTGCCAGCCCGCCCTTCTCCCCCTCCTCGCGCTGCCAGCCCGCCCTTCTCTTCTCCTCTCCTCACACTGCCAGCCCGCCCTTCTCCCCCTCACACTGCCAGCCAGCCCTTCTCCTTACACTGCCAGCCAGCCCTTCTCTTCTCCTCTCCTCACACTGCCAGCCAGCCCTTCTCTTCTCCTCTCCTCTCCTCACACTGCCAGCCAGCCCTTCTCTTCTCTTCTCCTCTGCTCACACTGCCAGCCAGCCCTTCTCTTCTCCTCTCCTTACACTGCCAGCCAGCCCTTCTCTTCTCCTCTCCTCACACTGCCAGCCAGCCCTTCTCTTCTCCTCTCCTCACACTGCCAGCCAGCCCTTCTCTTCTCCTCTCCTCACACTGCCAGCCAGCCCTTCTCTTCTCCTCTCCTCACACTGCCAGCCAGCCCATCTCTTCTCCTCTCCTCACACTGCCAGCCAGCCCTCCTCCCCCTTGCCCTGCCAGCCCTCCTCCCCCTTGCGCTGCCAGCCCACCCTCCCTCCTCCCCCTCGAGCTGCCAGCCCTCCCTCCTCCTGAGGACACCCCACTGCAGATTTGCTTCTCCTGGGGCCTTTCCTGCCCCAGGCCGGATTTTCAACGCCAATTTCGTAACTGCTGGTAAACAACCGTTTAACGATGCCCTGCAGTGGAACAGGTGAGAAGCCCTTCAGCCCTTCTTTCTTTAACACCTCCTTTGCCCAGCAGGGCTGGTGGGAGTCCCTCACTCACCGTGTATCTTGCCTTCCAGACAGGAACCTGGCAGGGAAGGATATTGAGGTATTTCCGAGGCTGACGGTAATCCCAGAACTTAAAAAAGAAACAACAAGCAGGAAGACAAAGCAAAGGCAGGAGTCAGCTGGCTGCACCTCCAGGCTGCAGTTTGCCACGTGGCTTGCAGAGGAAAAAGCAACCCAGAGCAAAAGGCATGCCAGGGTGCCCACAGCATGATTAGCAATCCCCTTCGTTAGCGGTAGAGATGGCCCCAAAGGACGAAGAGCGAAGCAGCATCTGGCAGCATCTCCCCAACAACGAGTGGCTTGGGGGGAGATTCACAGTGATCATGGCTTGAGTCATTAGAGCAGGGAGACAAGGCAGCCTGCTTGAGCTTTCAGAGCTCCAAGGTATCCCTGCAGGCTGCCAGCCAACGTGCCAGTCCAGGCTGGAGGCAGGCCCACCCTGCTGCCGCTGCTCATTTGGTAATGAAGAATCTAACCTTTTGCTTTGCTGGAACAGGCATCCATTGCATTTGCCTCAGAGCTCAGCTCAATGTGAATGAGCTCCATTTGGCTGACATACAAAGCAGGCTGCTTCCCCCCCCCCCCCCCAAGGAAAAGGCCCTGCCTGGCAGTGCTTGAGGGCAGCCTCTTACTGATAACCTGATTTGACATGAAGCTGGGAGCTCCAGAAGCTCAAGCGTGTCTCCCCCCGACCCCAAAGTTGTAATCAGCTTGAGGCTGACAATGCTGCCTTTTGGGGAGAAGGCTCTTCTGGCACCTGTGGCCAGCTGCCCTCTGGCAAGCAGCGGGCAGGAGTGGTTGTTTTCAGCTTCAGTGCTGCCCAAACCACCACAGAGAGATGGCAAACAGATGTCTGCCCACCCCAGGACGACTTCTCTGCCTCTCCTGCACGCCCCTGGCTCAAACACACACACCAAACCCAAAGATCCAGCACCTGCCAATGGCAAGCACTCCTCAACTCTTCAGCAGTGGTAGAAGAGGATCTGCTCCACCATCCTGACCTCTCCCAAGCAGGAGTCCCAGAAGCAACACTCACCCTGACAGAGTTGTCCTGGCTGGAAGTGGCCAGCGTGTACTCATTGTCTGGATGCCAATCCAGACCATGGATTTTGGAGAGGTGAGCTGCCAAGTACTCCACTGCAGTGCTGGGTTTCTGCAAGGAGAGACATTTTCCTTCTCAGAACAGAACTCCTAATATTTGGTTTAGGTCTTTGGCATCAAAGACGACACTTCAGCAAGGGCAAGAGGGGTAGAATGCCCCCCTGAAGACACTTCAGCAAGGGTAAGAGGGGTAGAATGCCCTCATGAAGACACTTCAGCAAGGGCAGCAGAGACAGAATGCCCTCCTGAAGACACTTCAGCAAGGGCAGCAGAGGCAGAATGCCCTCCTGAAGACACTTCAGCAAGGGCAGCAGAGGCAGAATGCCCTCCTGAAGACACTTCAGCGAGGGCAGCAGAGGCAGAATGCCCTCCTGAAGACACTTCAGCGAGGGCAGCAGAGGCAGAATGCCCTCCTGAAGACACTTCAGCGAGGGCAGCAGAGGCAGAATGCCCTCCTGAAGACACTTCAGCGAGGGCAGCAGAGGCAGAATGCCCTCCTGAAGACACTTCAGCGAGGGCAGCAGAGGCAGAATGCCCTCCTGAAGACACTTCAGCGAGGACAGCAGAGGCAGAATGCCCTCCTGAAGACACTTCAGCGAGGGCAGCAGAGGCAGAATGCCCTCCTGAAGACACTTCAGCAAGGGCAGCAGAGGCAGAATGCCCTCCTGAAGACACTTCAGCGAGGGCAGCAGAGGCAGAATGCCCTCCTGAAGACACTTCAGCAAGGGCAGCAGAGGCAGAATGCCCTCCTGAAGACACTTCAGCGAGGGCAGCAGAGGCAGAATGCCCTCCTGAAGACACTTCAGCGAGGGCAAGAGGGGTAGAATGCCCTCCTGAAGACACTTCAGCGAGGACAGCAGAGGCAGAATGCCCTCCTGAAGACACTTCAGCGAGGGCAGCAGAGGCAGAATGCCCTCCTGAAGACACTTCAGCGAGGGCAAGAGGGGTAGAATGCCCTCATGAAGACACTTCAGCGAGGGCAGCAGGGACAGAATGCCCTCCTGAAGACACTTCAGCAAGGGCAGCAGAGGCAGAATGCCCTCCTGAAGACACTTCAGCGAGGGCAGCAGAGGCAGAATGCCCTCCTGAAGACACTTCAGCGAGGGCAAGAGGGGTAGAATGCCCTCCTGAAGACACTTCAGCAAGGGCAGCAGAGGCAGAATGCCCTCCTGAAGACACTTCAGCAAGGGCAGCAGAGGCAGAATGCCCTCCTGAAGACACTTCAGCGAGGGCAGCAGAGGCAGAATGCCCTCATGAAGACACTTCAGTGAGGGCAGCAGAGGCAGAATGCCCTCCTGAAGACACTTCAGCGAGGGCAGCAGAGGCAGAATGCCCTCCTGAAGACACTTCAGCAAGGGCAGCAGAGGCAGAATGCCCTCATGAAGACACTTCAGCGAGGACAGCAGAGGCAGAATGCCCTCCTGAAGACACTTCAGCGAGGGCAGCAGAGGCAGAATGCCCTCATGAAGACACTTCAGCAAGGGCAGCAGAGGCAGAATGCCCTCCTGAAGACACTTCAGCGAGGGCAGCAGGGGCAGAATGCCCTCCTGAAGACACTTCAGCGAGGGCAGCAGAGGCAGAATGCCCTCCTGAAGACGCTTCAGCGAGGGCAGCAGAGGCAGAATGCCCTCATGAAGACACTTCAGCGAGGGCAGCAGAGGCAGAATGCCCTCCTGAAGACACTTCAGCGAGGGCAGCAGAGGCAGAATGCCCTCCTGAAGACGCTTCAGCGAGGGCAGCAGAGGCAGAATGCCCTCCTGAAGACACTTCAGCGAGGGCAAGAGGGGTAGAATGCCCTCCTGAAGACACTTCAGCAAGGGCAGCAGAGGCAGAATGCCCTCCTGAAGACACTTCAGCAAGGGCAGCAGAGGCAGAATGCCTTCCTGAAGACACTTCAGCGAGGGCAGCAGAGGCAGAATGCCTTCCTGAAGACACTTCAGCGAGGGCAAGAGGGGTAGAATGCCCTCCTGAAGACACTTCAGCGAGGGCAGCAGAGGCAGAATGCCCTCCTGAAGACACTTCAGCGAGGGCAGCAGAGGCAGAATGCCTTCCTGAAGACACTTCAGCGAGGGCAGCAGGGGCAGAATGCCCTCCTGAAGACACTTCAGCGAGGGCAGCAGAGGCAGAATGCCCTCCTGAAGACACTTCAGCGAGGGCAGCAGAGGCAGAATGCCCTCCTGAAGACACTTCAGCAAGGGCATCAGGGGCAGAATGCCTTCCTGAAGACACTTCAGCGAGGGCAGCAGATGCAGAATGCCCTCCTGAAGACACTTCAGCGAGGGCAGCAGAGGCAGAATGCCCTCCTGAAGACACTTCAGCGAGGGCAAGAGGGGTAGAATGCCCTCCTGAAGACACTTCAGCAAGGGCAGCAGAGGCAGAATGCCCTCCTGAAGACACTTCAGCGAGGGCAGCAGAGGCAGAATGCCCTCCTGAAGACACTTCAGCGAGGGCAGCAGAGGCAGAATGCCCTCCTGAAGACACTTCAGCGAGGGCAGCAGAGGCAGAATGCCCTCCTGAAGACACTTCAGCGAGGGCAGCAGAGGCAGAATGCCCTCCTGAAGACACTTCAGCGAGGGCAGCAGAGGCAGAATGCCCTCCTGAAGACACTTCAGCGAGGGCAGCAGAGGCAGAATGCCCTCCTGCTGGGAAAAGGCAAACAGCTCAGCAAAAGGAGCTGCAGGTCCTGTGAAGGTGTGACAAATTCCAGCCCTGAACCACACTTCTTATTTAGTGGAAGAGTGAAATACTATGAGACTGCAAGCAGCAGCAGGAGGCCATCTACCTTCTCTCTTCAGTCTTGTGGACTCCCAATGCTCTCTAGTTTATATCAACTCCCAAGAGAGATGTGAGATCAAGCAGTGGATTGTTTTTTTCCCCCCTCTCAGTCCTTCTCTGTGAGCAGAGGGCTGTCTGCCTGCCTGCACTGGGTAGGAGGGAATGCCCACAAGCTGCTCAGACCCCTCTCAGCTCACCCTTTTGTCCCATATTCGGACGTCCCCGTCGTGGCTCGTGGCTAAACAGTTGGCATTTTTCTTGTTCCATTTGACCTGGGAAGCTCCAGCTGCAGGACAAACAGAGCAGGTCCAAACAAGCAATTAAACATCAGGTAAGTGGCACAGCAGATCCCTGTGACCTGTGCACAGAGCTGCTCTGCTTAGCACAGGAAAAGGCAGCTCAGAGGGAGGAGAGCCTAGGAGCCAGCGTGAAGGGTGGCACGATGGCCCTGCTCACTGCAGAGGGATTGGACTAGGTGACCTCTACAAGCCCTTTCCCACCCAAACCAGTCCATGATTTGCCAGCAGATCTAGAGAGGGGATTCTGCCACTTTGCTCTGCTGAGACCTCACCTGGAGTGCTGCATCCAGCTCTGGAGCCCTCAATATAGGAAGGACCTGGACCTGATGGAGAGGGTCCAGAGGAGGGCCACAAATGATCAGGGGGTTGGAGCTGGGAATGTTCAGCCTGGAGAAGAGAAGGCTCTGGGGAGACCTAATAAACAACCTTCTAGTACATGAAGGGGGCTACAAGAAGGCTGCAAAAAGACTGTTCCCAAAGGCCTGCAGGGACAGGACCAGGGGCAATGGCTTCAAACTAGAGCAGAGCAGATTGAGATTGGATGTGAGGAGCTAGTTCTTTACTATGAGGGTGGTGGAACACTGGCACAGGTTGCCCAAGGAGGTGGTTGAGGCCCCAGCCCTGGAAATATTCAAGGTGAGGTTCAACAAGGCCCTGGGCAACCTGATCTAGTTGGGGATGTCCCTGCTGAATGCAAGGGGGTTGGATTGGATGAGCTTTGGGAGGTCCCTTCCAAGCCAGACCAGTCTATGATTTGATGAACAACATCAACTCCTGGCTCCTCAGCAAGGTGTTTGTGTCCTGAAAAAGCTCACAGGCAAGAGTGCTCCACTGACATGCTTGAGAGATCCTCAGCACCCTTTGCTGGACTCAATTCAAATCCTCATGCCTGTCAGCTCAGGTGCAGCAACTTCCTCCAGGCAAGAGCTGCAGGTTCATCATCTCCTCCCAGACTGGAAACAGGAAATGGGTGGCCCAGGGGAGGTGGTGGAGTCACAGCCCCTGGAGATGTTCAAGAAACTTGGGGCCATGGCACTTTGGGACATGGTTTGATGGTGATGTTGGGTTGATGGTTGGACTGGATGACCTCAGAGGGCTTTGCCAGCTAGAAACACTTCTATGGAATCCCACCTGGTTCTGTGCAAGCTGCTTCCAGGTGCTCATGGATGGATGCATTTGTCTCCTTAACACCCTCTCTAGTGGCTGATGCTCTACAAGCATCTACAAATACAAGTGTAGGAGAAGGTTGAAGGGCAGGTGGACCTTGTATCTGGTCAGCTGAAAACTGGTGGCCAGAAGGTGGACCAGAAGGCCCAGTGGTCAAAATACACCAGAGAAGTCAACAGACATCAATGGCACTGTGAAGACACTGGATGATGGTCTAGATAATGATCAAAATGATACCATGAGGGCCTCAGTCAAAGGCCTAAAAGCAGAAGTTGGTTGGTTACTTCCCCTAAGCAGCTTCAGATGATGTGGATTGGTCAGATACTGTCAGAGAAATGCATCTTCTCCTCAGCCTTCCCCTGCCACTGCTCTCAAAACATTTTAAACTCATCAGAAAGGTGAAAGCCCAGGAGAAAGCTGAGCAGACCTCAGCCTGCTGCTGCTCCTCACCTCCACTACCCACCTCCTGCTGCACAGTGAGCAGATTCATCCTGACAACCTGGCAAAAAGCTCATCCAGGGGGGAAAAAAAACCACCACCCTGCAAATAGGCTGCCAGTTAATTGAGTTGATTCACTCCCTGAAGGGTACCCAAATGTCTAGAGCAGTGCTAAACAGAGCTAGGCAGGGGAGGCAGGGAGCTTTCCGGGGAGCTCAGCGCTGCGCTGGCTCCGCTGACCCATGAACCCTCCCCGCTGGCAGCAGAGCCCAGGGCTGCTCCTTTCTGGCTCAGGAAGGGTTTTGCATCACAGAGATGAGAGGTTTGCTGGCTGGGAGGGGTAGGGGGAGAAAGGGAGCCACTGCAGATGTGTGGCCTAAGGAGACTGAAGCAGCAGAACATAAGAGATCTATGCCATGAGGATTGCTGAGTTACTGGGGCCAGTAGCTGAGGCAAAGGCCATTCTGGACTGCCATGCAGCACCTGCCAGCTGGTGGCTTTACAGGCCACTCACACTGCCACCAGCTGTGCCTAGCACCTTTCCAGCACCTTGGTGTCACTGCTGAAGGTGCCCTGGGAAGGGCCAGTTGGTATCCCCAGCCCCTCAGGGGGCAGGCTGGCACTCAGCAGCGTTCAACACCACTGCTCAGGGGCTGATTTGGTTGATTTGAATCAGACACAAAGGGACAGGGACAAATCACAGGCAGGCAACAAGGGCAGCAGCAGGGAAGGAGCTATGTCCAGAAGGCACAAACACCACAGGCTGTCCACCAGCTTCAGGACCACCACTGTCCTCCACGGCTGGGAGCCTCCCAGGGGTCCAACATGGCCCCTTGAATTCTGCCCTGTAAAAGAAGCCAGGAAATGGAAGCTCTCAAGCTGCTCCTGTAAAAGAAGCCAGGAAATGGAAGCTCTCAGGCTGCTCCTGCATGAGGCAATCACAGGTGGTGGCACTTCTGTGTTCTGTCAGTCTCAAAGCATGAAGGGAGGGAGGACTACCAGCAGGGGCACGGGACACTCAGTTGGAGGCATGACACAAGCCTCTGTCACACGCATGCCATACTTACCTACTGCAGAGAGGGAGACTGTAGGCTTCCTGGTGTCTCTGAAACACAACATGGCTCATGTGAGCACCCACAGCACAGCCCAGCAGGCACCAGCCTCCCCAGGCTGCTCCTTCCTATTGCCAGGATCCATTTGCTTGCTGCCTCTTGGCAGCTCATGTGCCTTCTGCTTAGCGAAACACGCCACGGGAAACGCAACAAAGCAAGAGGTGAGCAGCTGGGGGACAACAGCCAGCCTGCCTTGCCAGCACAAGGTCTGGACACAGGATGGACTTGAAGGGGACCAGAAGGAGGAGAAATGTGCAAAGTGTGGCACGTGGCAAGCCACCAATGTGCACTCCCAGCCCATGGCCTGGGCTGATCCCCGGCAGCGAGGGCAGCAGGGGCAGGGAGGGAAGGAGGGGATTCTGCCCCTCTGCTCTGCTTGAGATCCCACCTGCAAGGCTGGGGCCAGCCCTGGAATCCTCAGCACACAGAGACACAGACCTGTTGGAATGGGGCCAAAGGAGGCCACAGCAACGATGGGAGGGCTGGAAGCTGCCTGCTGTGAGGCCAGGCTGAGAGAGCTGGGGTTGCTGAGCCTAAAGAAGAGAAGGCTCCAGGGAGACCTTAGAGCAGCCTTCTGGTATTTGAAAAGGGCTACAGGAGAGAGGGAGAGGGGAATTTGACAAAGGCATGGAGTGGCAGGATGACAGTGACCTGGAGTGAAAGGCTTCATCAAACTGGAAGACTAATTGAACTAAACATTAGGAAGAAATTCTTGCCCATGAGGGTGGTGAGGCACTGGAATAGGTTGCCTGTAAGGGCTGCAAGCCTGGAAGCCTTCTAAGCCAAGCTGGATACCTTCTAAGGTCCCTTCCAACCCAGAGCAGGTGAGGAAACTGGGCTCACAAAGTCTTGCTGCAGGAAGCAACAGAACTGCCTTTCCCAGAAGGACTGATCTGCTGGAGGGTAGAGAGGCTCTGCAGAGGGACCTTGCCAGGCTGGACAGATGGGCAGGGGCCAAGGGCAGAAGATTGAACACATCCAAGTGCCAGGGGCTGCACTTTGGCCACAGCAACCCCAGGCAGTGCTGCAGGCTGGGGGCAGAGTGGCTGAGAGCAGCCAGGCAGAGAGGGACCTGGGGGTGCTGGTTGATAGTAGGCTGAACATGAGCCTGCAGTGTGCCCAGGCAGACAAGAGGGCCAATGGCATCCTGGCCTGCATCAGGAAGAGTGTGGCCAGCAGGAGCAGGGAGGTGATTCTGCCCTGTGCTCAGCACTACTGAGGCCACACCTTGAGTCCTGTGTCCAGCTCTGGGCCCCTCAGGTCAGGAAAGAGGTTGAGCTGCTGGAAGGTGTCCAGAGAAGGGCAGCAAAGCTGGGGAGGGGTCTGGGGCACAGCCCTGGGAGGAGAGGCTGAGGGAGCTGGGGTTGGAGCCTGCAGAAGAGGAGGCTCAGGGGAGACCTTCTTGCTCTCTCGAACTACCTGAAGGGAGGTTGGAGCCAGGTGGAGGTTGGGCTCTCCTCCCAGGCAAGCAGCACCAGAACAAGGGGACACAGTCTCAAGCTGCACCAGGGGAGGTTTAGGCTGGAGGTTAGGAAGAAGTTCTTCCTAGCAAGAGAGATTGGCCATTGGAATGGGCTGCCCAGGGAGGTGGTGGAGTCCCCATCCCTGGAGGTGTTCAGGAGGAGACTTGATAGGGTGCTTGGTGCCATGGTTGAGTTGATTAGATGGTGTTGGGTGATGGGTTGGACTCGATGACCTCAAAGGTCTCTTCCAACCTGGTTAATTCTATTCTATTCAAATAGAGAGCTGGGGAAAAAAATTGACTGAAGGCACCAATGTGGCAGACCCTGACTCAGGGCAGATGGAGCAGTGACTGCAGAGCAGAGGCTTCATGTCTAGGTGTGGTGCTGAGGGACATGGTGAAACAGGGCAAAAAAAACTACTACAGAAAACCTGACCTGCAGAGTCTGGATGGGACTCTCAAGACAGGGAGGTGAGCTGCAACTGTGCCCTGAATGATGCAAGTGAGACAAAGGCTTCTTAAACAGAAACATCACACAGCTGGGAAGGGTCAAAGGCAGGTTGGAAGTCTTGGAGTGATGTGGTGTGAAATACTGGGGGACCTCAGGCCTATCCAGCTGCAACTCCCAACCTTGGCTGCCTTAGGACAAGAGGAAACAGCTTGAGGTTGCAGCAGGGGAGCTTTAGGTTGGACATTAAAAGGAACTTCCTCACTGGGAGGGTTGTCAAGGCCTGGAACAAGCTCCTCAGGGAGGTGGTTGAATGCCCATCCCCGGAGGTGTTTCAGTGAGGCAGAGATGTGGTGCTAAGGGCCAGGGTTTATCAGCAGCCTTGGTAGAGCTAGAGAATGGTTGGGCTGGATGATCTCAAAGGAGCTTCT
The DNA here is from genome assembly GCF_014839835.1 of Dryobates pubescens. Classification (NCBI taxonomy): domain Eukaryota; kingdom Metazoa; phylum Chordata; class Aves; order Piciformes; family Picidae; genus Dryobates; species Dryobates pubescens. The sequence continues at coordinate 2,205,831 of NC_071630.1, forward strand.
CCAATTGAAATGATTCTCTGATTCTACAGAAGAACAAAATTAGCAGGACATCAGCCCAGCTCTGCAGACTCCACAGACCAAACTCTGCAGTGGTGGCACCATGACAACTCCTAGCAGCCAGGACATGGATCAAGGCAGCAATGCACTCCTTGCCCTTGCTGCTCAGGACTTCACCTGCCCTTTCCTGAGAAGGAGGGATATGATCTTCAGCATTTTGTGTCTGCTGGAAAGCATTTTCTGGAATGGACAGCACCTTTCCCCTCTAAGAACCTTTCCCTGCCTAATCACAACCCTGTTTGGTGTGAAGAATGAAGTGGGGCACTTCCAGGTGCCCTCACTGCAGGGCTGCCTCCCAAGGGTGTCATCAGACAGCTGCTTCAGCAGGATGATGGTTTGCTGGAGGCCAGCAGCCCCCTGACCATGCTGCCCCAGCAAGCTCAGAGACCTTACTAGCACAGGAGGGAGGTGGAGGCCGTTCAGAGGCTGCCTGAGCAAGGATTTCTGGGACAAGGGAACGCAGGCACAGAAAATTCTGCAGGGCACAGCAGAGTTAAAGCAGGGTTCATGATAACAACCTTCAGGGAGCTCTGTTTTTCACTTGGCACTGAGATAGCATCGCAGGAAAACACAAGCAGCAGTCCCTGGCCTTTAATTACACATCAGTAATACACTGCCACTCTCAAGCACCCTTTAAGGAAGGATCTAAAGAGCTTCAGAGGAGCTCAACAAGCCTGAGGGCAGCCTGGTGCAGTGGGGTTATGTTGTTATCCTCCTATTCTAACTGAGCAAAGGAGGCAGAGAGGAACAAAGTGACTTGCCAGGGGTCATAAAGAGCTGCTGCACAGGCAGGAAGAGAACCCAGCAGTCCCAGTGCCAGCTCCTTGCTTTTCAGGTGTGAGGAGATCTGTGACCCTGTAAAAGCACCAGGAACCAAGGGAAGGCACAAGCAGGAAAAGGCTGGCTTAGATCAGCAACAGTGTGGCCAGCAGGACCAAGGAAGTGATTGTCCCCCTGTACTGGCCACTGGTGAGGCCACACCTCAAATCCTGGCTTCAGTTTTGGGGCCCTCAATACAAGAAGGACACTGAGGGGCTGGAGCATGTCCAGAGAAGGGCAAAGTAGCTGGTGAAGGGTCTGGAGAACAGGGCTGGTGAGTAGCACCTGAGGGACCTGGGGTTGTTTAGCCTGGAGAAGGAGAGACCTCTGGCTGGCTGAGGTCTTGCTCTCTACAGCCCCCTGAAAGGAAGATGGAGTGAGGTGGGGTTTGGCCTCCTCTCCCAAGGAACAAGAAACAGGACAAGATGAAAGGGCCTCAAGTTGCAGCAAGATAGGTTTAGGATGGACAAAAGGAAGATTTTCTTCCCTGAAAAAGCTGTCAAGGCCTGGAACAGGCTGCCCAGGGCTGGGTTTGAGTCCTCATCCCTAAAGGGCTTGAAAAGCCACGGAGATGTGGTGCTGAGGGACATGGTTTCATGGTGACCTAGCTAGTGTTCTACTTGATGACCCTTAAAGGGCTCTTACAACCAAAAGGATTCTGTGATTCCACTTTTGGCAGCCAGGAGCACGACCATGGCTCAACTGCAACTCTCTGTTGCCCTTCCTTGAGTCCCAAGGGGCTTGAAAAGAGGGCAACAGAAGCCCTCTCTGAGATTCTGGGAAGCAGAAGGCAGCCCTGCAAGCAGAGCACCCACCACCCATGCATGCTTTGCTGCTAACTCTGGGAGGGAGGCCAGCAATTCCCCTGCAGTGCTGAAACATGACTGAGCCTTACTTGATGTCCCAGATGTAGATGTAGGTGTCAACAGAGCTGGTGACCAGCAGGTCTGGCTCAAACACAGCCCAGTCCAAGTCACTGCAAAGGCAACAGCACAGCAGGTGAGCAGAAGAAAAGCAGAACATGGTTTGCACCAACTTCCCACAGCCTCCCAGGCCAATCTCTCTGATGAGTTCAGGGCCACTCCACAACACCTCCTGCAACTCTCCAAGTACAAAGCAAGATCTTCATCATTTTGTTCCCCCTAAGTAAATTCCAAGAAGCAATGAGATGCCTCTAAGTAAATTCCAGGGAAGCATGTTCCCAGCCCTGAACTTTACAGCTGTTGTCTGTGTGCTCCTTCCACCACAGGCAAAGGGACACTGTCTCAGTGAGTCCTCAGCTATGCCACACTCTTGGCACCAACCCCTGTGCCTTCCTGTTGGGCTCCCCAGGGGCACCCAGGATGGCACCAACCCCTGTGCCTTCCTGTTGGGCTCCCCAGGGGCACCCAGGATGGCACCAACCCCTGTGCCTTCCTGTTGGGCTCCCCAGGGGCACCCAGGATGGCACCAACCCCTGTGCCTTCCTGTTGGGCTCCCCAGGGGCACCCAGGACACAAACAGCCTCCAGTCAGTATTGTTAAAGGCTGCCATTAATTCCCACAGTGAGGTGCTGGGCTGGAAACAGTTCTTCACCTGCATTTCCAGCCCATTCCTAAAAGCAGAGGCAGAGAGCTCCCCTGCACCACCAGACCAGGCTGTGAACTTGGAACTTTGGGATTACCTGCTTTAATTCAGCTGCCATCACACAGAAACACAGCTGGGATGCCATTTAACAGGCATGCTGCTGTTTCCCAGATGATGGCTGCTGTTTATTACAAGGACAGCAGCCTATGCCAGTGACACCTGAACCATCAAAGGCTTAGTAGATACACTGAGGGGAGCCATGAGAAGGTGAGTTGCTTCCCATGTGACATCTGTCTCTAGCAGAGGCCAGAAAAGTGAGTAAAACCAGGCTAAGGCACAGCCTAAGAGGGGCCAGCACTGCAACATTCACCTTCTATGAAGCCACCCATCCTTGAACCTCCTTTCCATAGAACCTCAGCAGATTCAGCAAGGCCATGTGCAAGGTCCTGCACCTGGGTCAGGGCAGCCCTTGCTATCAACCCAGGCTGGAAAGCAGCCTTGTGGAGAAGGACTTGGAGGTGCTGGAGGGTGAAAAGCTGGAGATGAGCCAGCACTGAGTGCTGCCAAGCCAGAGCCAGCTGTGTTGATCCCCAGCAGTGCGGGGAGCAGGGGCAGGGAGGGGATTCTGTCCCTCTGGTGCACTCCTGCTGAGACCCCTTGTCCACAGTGCTGGAGCCAGCTCTGGAGGCCTCAGCACAGGAGAAACATGGACCTGCTGGAGAGGGACCAGAGTAAGCCACAAAGATGATCCAAAGGATGGAGCACCTCTCCTACAAGGCCAGGCTGAGAGAGTTGGGGTTGTTCAGTACGGAGAAGAGAAGGCTCCAGGGGGACCTTCTGGTGGCCTTTCAGGACTTAAAGGGGCTGAGAAGAAAGCTGGGGACAGACTTTTGAGCAGGGCCTGTTGTGACAGGACAAGAGGTGATGGTTTAAAGTAAAAGAGGGAGATTCAGACTGGAGAAAAGGAAGAAATGTTTGACACCGAGGGTGGCAAGACCCTGGCCCAGGCTGCCCGGAGCGGCAGGAGCTGCCCCGTCGCAGCTCAGGTTGTTTGGGGCTGTGAGCAACCTGCTCCAGTTGCAGATGTCCTTGTTGAGTGCAGGGGGGTGAGGGGGGTTGGACTGGTTGACCTTTAATGGTCCCTTCCAACCTATGACTCTGTGCCTTCCACCCTTCTTGTTCCTCACCTGATGACACGTGTGTGTCCTTGCAGGGACGTGCACACCTCCCCGTTGCCTTCCTTCCACTTGTACAGGTCCACTCGCTGATTGCTCTGGAAATCAGAAGGGAGAAAGGAGATAACCTCAGCAAACAACAGGGGGACAGGAATCCCTATCTCAGCATCAGCTTCCCTTCCTTTTCAACAGCCCCTGCTACCCATGAGTCATGCTGGGATTAGCAAAGTCCTTGCCCAAAGCGGGAGAGCAAAGATGAAGCCTCCGGGCTGCAAGGACTCTCACAAGCCTGCCCTTTAATGACACCCACTTCAAACTGGAGATAAACCAGAAAGGAAGGGGGGGTGGAACCAGTCCCCTTGCAAAATGTTTCCATGAAATGATGTTCTCAGGGCTTTCATGTCCTCACAACATGCTGCAACTGCAGGCCAGAGGCAGCCAAATTCTCTCTGCAGGAAGACTCTGCCAGCCTGCTCCGATTCACAACTGGAGCTCGCAGAGAGGGAGAAGGGGGAAGGTGATGGATCACCACTGGCTCTCCTCCACTCTCCTTCCATTACCCCTGTGGGATAATCAAGGCCACTGTCAAACACAAACACCACAGGCTAATGGCTTCAAGGTCACTTCCTCGAGGGTCCTTCCAGCCCTGCCAGCCCAGGAGACAAAGCCTTAAGTGCTTATCACCAAGTGTAAGCCACAGGAGCAAAGCAGCTCAATCAATGACAGCATTATTTAGGGCTTCTTCACTCCTTCCAGGAACAAACCCTCCCTCCAAGGCAGCCACACACAGAGCCACTTGCAGCTAGCTGCTGCTTGAAGCTCATTGTTCTGCTTCAGTTAAGGGCCACTTCAGCCCAGGCTGACTAATCTTTCTGGGGAGAAAGGCTGCCTGTTTTTGGGGTGCATCTGGAGCAACAAGTCTTGGGCCAAGACTGGAGGAAACTGGTGGTGGTCTTTGGTGACTTCAAAACTGGATCTCTGTTAGCCTCTTGCTTTCAAACTTCCCCAGAGAGGAAGGACAAGAGAACAAAGGAAAGGCTTAGATTACAGGGGTGGGGTTTTTTTTGTCACAGGTTTTTGGGGTGCTTCTGGGTTACCCCAAAGCTGCTTCCTGGGAGGCTCAAAGTGCAGATGGACAAACCCTTCATCCTCCCTGAAATGAAGAAGTCCTCTCCCAGCTCAGCAAGAAGAGAGGGCATTGCTCTAACAGCTCACAGCAGGGCTGCACAACAGCTCAGGGCAAGGAAGACTCCTTGTGTGTTTCTTGTTGGCAGAAGGATTGAGGGTGGGGGGGAGAGTGACATAACTCATCTGGATTTATGCAGGACTCCAGAGTTGATGCTACAAGATGGAGCTCACCAGAACTTTCTGAGGCTCTTAGGAGGCCATCTCAGGGGGAAAGTGTTGCCTGTAGGACCAAGTGTGGGGGGAAATGACAGCTCCTCCCACCAGCAGCACTCTCTAATAAATGTGATGGGCAGCAGAACACACTTCTAAAAATGCCACCACCCCCTTGGTCAAGCATTTGGGACCACACAGAAGGAGTAAGGAGGATCATCTAGGATGGAGAACAATGGCATGTCTGAAACAGCACCTTAGGAGGGCTCAGAAGTGTGCTGAAGCCAGAGGGCAGAGGCAGCAAAGCACAGCAGAAGGGCATGTTTCAGTGCTTCTGGAAAGAAGCTGAACAAAGGAGAAACCCTTGTCCAGACACAAGGAGAGATTTGCCCTCTGCCTGGCAGGGGTTTGGATTATCCAGCCCAACCTCCTGCTAAAGCAGTGGCACCCACAGCAGCTTGCCCAGAGTCACAATGGCCAGGGGGGTTTGGAATCTCTCCAGAGGAGACTCCACAACCCCTCTGGGCAGCCTGCTCCAGTGCTCTGTGACCTTTACAGTAAAGAAGTTCTTCCTCATGTTGAGGTGGAATTTCCTGTGCTGCAGTTTCCATCCATTGCTCCTTGTCCTATCACAGGGCACAAGTGAGCAGAGGCTGTCCCTGTCCCTTCCTTCCTGATCCCCTGCCCTCAGATATTATAGACAATGATTAGATCCCCTCTCAGTCTTCTCCTCTCCAGATTAAACAGCCCCAGGGCTCTCAGCCTCTCCTCATCAGGTAGTGCTCCACACACTTCAGCATCCTTGTAGCCCTCCCCTGGCTTCTCTCCAGCAGATCCCTGTCCCACCTGAACTGGGGAGCCCAGAACTAGATCCAATATTCCAGGTGAGGTCTCACTAAGGCAAAGTTGAGGGAGAGGAGAACCTCCCTTGATCTGCTGGACACACTCTTCTCAATGCATCCCACTGGCCTTCTTGGCCCCCAGGGCACATTGCTGACCCGTGGAGAACTTCTTGCCCACCAGCACTCCCAGGTCCTTCTGCAGAGGGCTGCCCTCCAGCAGGTCACCTCCCAACACCTACTGGTGCAGTTTATTCTTCCTTGCCAGGTGCAGGACTCTGCACTTAACCCTCAGAGGGGATGAGTTACAGCTTTTAAAAGGGGTGAACTCACTGAGGCTGCAAAGTAGTAGGCATAGCTGTCATGGGGGTTCCACTGCACCGCCCCAATGTCCCACTTGCTCTGCCGGGAGATCTTCCGGTGGCCCTCGCTGGGGGCATCCAGGTTGACGATGTAGAGGAAACGGCGGCTGCAAGAGACACAGACAAAGGCTCTGCAGCACCCAGGACACAGCTCAAACCCCCACAGCCATGTCCAGAGAAGGGCAGCAAAGCTGGGGAGGGGTCTGGAGCACAGCCCTGGGAGGAGAGGCTGAGGGAGCTGGGGTTGCTTAGCCTGGAGAAGAGGAGGCTCAGGAGAGACCTTCTTGCTCCCTGCAACTCCCTGCAGGGAGGTTGGAGCCAGGTGGGGGTTGGGCTCTTCTCCCAGGCAAGCAGCACCAGAGCAAGAGGACACAGTCTCAAGGGGAGGTTCAGGCTGGAGGTTAGGAAGAAGTTCTTCCCAGCAAGAGAGATTGGCCATTGGAATGTGCTGCCCAGGGAGGTGGTGGAGTCCCTATCCCTGGAGGTGTTTAGGAAGAGGCTGGATGGGGTGCATGGTGCCATGGTTGAGTTGATCAGATGGTGCTGGGTGATAGGTTGGACTCCATGATCTCAAAGGTCCCTTCCAACCTGGTTAAATCTATTCTATCCTATCCATATGGAGCTTGCAGCCTTGTGCCTACAGCACATGTGACCCAGAATTCTTTTCCCTGAGCCTTGAAGAGAATTCAGCTGCACCTTTCTGAAATGACACAGCAGCCCTTTGCACTGAGGTCAGCCTGAAGGCTGCTGGTTTGGCTGGTGGAAATGACTGTCACAGGTGGTCCAACTGGGGCTGGCAGGGGTGGCCCAACTGGGGCTGGCAGGGGTGGCCCAGCTGGGGCCGCTCTGGTGAGAGACCTCTTCTCCCATGCAAGCAGCACCAGAACAAGAGGACACAGTCTCAAACTGCACCAGGGGAAGGTTAGGCTGGAGGTGAGGAGAAAGTTCTTCACAGAGTTGTTAGCTCTTGTTGGAATGTGCTGCCCAGGGAGGTGGTGGAGTCACTGTCCCTGGAGGGGTTCAAGAGGGGACTGGAGGTGGCACTTGGTGCCATGGTTTAGTGGTCAGGAGGTGTTGGGTGACAGGTTGGACTTGATGATCCTTGAGGTCTTTTCCAGCCTTGTTGATTCTATGATTCTATGACCTCACCTGGAGCACTGCCTTCAGGTCTGGAGCCTTCAATATAGGAAAGACATGGACATGATGGAGAGGGTCAAAAAATGATCAGGGGGTTGGAGCACCTCTGCTGCTGAGGGAGCTGGGGGTGTTCAGCCTGGAGGAGGCTCTAGGGAGACCTGATAGCAGCCTTCCAGTACATGAAGGGAGCTCCAGGAAGGATGGAGAGAGACTGTTCCCAAAGGCCTGCAGTGACAGGACCAGGGGCAATGGCTTCAAACTAGAGAAGAACAGATTTAGATTGGATATCAGGAAAAAGTTCTTCACTCTGAGGGTGGTGGAACGCTGGAACAGGTTGCCCAGGGAGGTGGCTGAGGCCTCATCCCTGGAGTTAAAGGTGAAGCTCAACAAGGCCTTGGGCAACCTGATCTAGTTGGGGATGTCCCTGCTGACTGTGGGGAGGTCGGACTGGATGACATTTGGGGGTCCCTCCCAGCCTGGACATAGAATCTGTGATTCTGGGACTGGCAAGGGTGCCCAACTGGGACTGGCAGGGGTGCCCAACTGGGACTGGCAGGGGTGCCCAACTGGGACTGGCAGACTCACCCTGAGAGCACTGCGCGCTGTCCCAGGCAATCCACTGACATCGCCGTCGCCTGTTGGAGAGAAACACAACAAGACTGAGCGAGACCTGTGGGGTCAGCACCTCAGTCACACAGAGGAGAGGTCCAGAGAAACCCACCAGCTCAGCTTCAACAGTATCAACTGCCACAGTGAGAGTCAAGGCTGAGAGAAGAGTCATAGAAGTGTTGTGGCTGGAAAAGCCCTCTGAGATCAGGGAGTCCAACCCAACCCCACCATGGCCATCAAACCAGGTCCCCAAGTGCCATGGCCACAGGTTTCTTGAATACCTCCAGGGGTGGGCACTCCACCACCTCCCTGGGCTGCCTGTTCCAATGCCTGACCACTCTTTCAGTAAAGAATTCTTTCCTCATCTCCAGCCTAACCCTCCCCTGGCACAATTTCAGGCCGTTTCCTCTGCTCTGTCACTTGATACTGGGGAGAAGAGACCAACCCCACCTCACTGCAGCCTCGTTCCAGGGATCTGAGCAATGAGGTCTCCCCTCAGCCTCCTCCTCTCCAAACTAAACCACCCCAGTTCCCTCAGTCACTCCTCACAAGACATGTGCTCTAGACCCTTCACCACCTTCATTGCCCTTCACTGGACAGTACTCCAGCAGGGATGGCAGAAGCAGCCATCCCCTTAGAGCAGCACAGCTGGCTGACAGGTTGCAGCAGCTGGTTTGGGGATGCAGGAAACATCTTTGTTGGGATAAACTGAGGAGAAGGCCCTGGCAGACACCATTCCAAGCACCAAGACCTTGTTCCCTTTCTCTTGGCTGTGGCAATAGCAGCTGCAGCCTTTCAATCAGCAATCTCTTAATAATCCCCATTAATCAGCCTCTGCTCCTGCTCAGGAGCTTGCTCAGGCTCTCTCTTTTCCCATCACAGGGGCAGATTTAATTATGCATGTCCTGGGAGAGAGAAGTGCAACCATTTGTGGATGGCTGCTCTCCCAAAAGGAGAGATGGCTAAGAAGAGTCAGAATTTGCTTTGGCACTACTTGTGAAGAAGGCTGAAAGAAATAACTGAACTGCCACGAGCAGAACAAACCCAAGCAGGCTTTGAACACTGAGCACTGTCTCCCCCCTCCTCTCATTCAGCATGGAACTGCTCCATCCTCTCCTTCAACTGCCAAGAGAATAAAGGCAAATTTTACTTGGAAAGCTGCAGAGTTCAGCCCATAAACACAGCTCTAACTTCAAGGCAGCTTTCAGCACGCCCAGCACAGAATCAGAGCATGCCCCATATTCTTGGAGCTAACTGCTGTCATCTTCAAAGCAGCCTCCCCTGAAAGCTCAGGATGTCTGTTCAGAACCTGCTAAGTACTCTCAGTGTGGCTGGGACACGACTTCAGCATGCCCCACAGGTAAGCATCCCTAAAAGCAGACAGGCACTTTGGCAGTCCCACTGGGGCTCAGTCAGAGCTGACAGGACAGCCATCACAGAAATTAAGTTTGTTCCAAGCAGGGCTCCATCCCCTGCTTGCAATCACCCCAGCTGCAGGAAAAAAACATGGGACCACAGGCTTGTCCTGCACCAAGAACCCACCACAGCCTGCTCTCCAGGCTGGTGACACAGGGGGGTGATGGGTGACCACTGGATGGATACAGAACTGGCTTGATGGCTGCACCCAGAGAGTGGCTGTCCATGGGTCCATGGCCCAGGGGAGGCCAGGGACAAGCAGAGTCCCTCAGGGATCACTCCTGGGACCAGGCTTGCTCAACATCTCTGTGGGTGCCATGGACAGTGGCACTGAGGGCACCCTCAGCAGGGTTGCTGATGACACCAAGCTGTGTGGGGCAGCAGACAGCTGGAGGGAAGGGATCTATCCAGAGGGAGCTGGACAGGCTGGAGAGGTGGGCACAAGCCACCCTCAGGAGGTTCACCAAGAGCAAGGGCAGGGTCCTGCAGCTGGGTGGAGGCAATGGCAGGCACAAATGCAGGCTGGGCAGGGACTGGCTGGAAAGCAGCCCTGAGGAGAGAGCCTTGGGGGTGCTGGGGGAGGAGAAGCTCAGCAGGAGCTCTCAGTGTGCACTTGCAGCCCAGAAAGCCAAGCAGAGCCTGGGCTGCAGCAAGAGAAGTGTGGCCAGCAGGGCCAGGGAGGGGATTCTCCCCCTCTGCTCAGCTCTGGGGAGACCCCACCTGGAGTCCTGCCTCCAGTTCTGGAGCCCCTATCCCAAGAGGGATCTGGAGGGGCTGGAAGGTGTCCAGAGCAGGGCCAGGAGGATGAGCAGAGGGCTGGAGCTGCTCTGCTGTGAGCACAGACTGAAGGAGTTGGGGCTGTTCAGTCTGGAGAAGAGAAGGCTCTGAGGTGACCTCATTGTGGCCTTCCAGGATCTGCAGGGGGCTCCAAGAAGGCTGGGGAGGGACTGCTCAGGATCTCAGGCAGTGATAGGACTGGGGGGAATGGAATGAAGCTGGAGGTGGGGAGATTGAGGCTGGAGGTGAGGAGGAAGTTCTTCCCCAGGAGAGTGGTGAAGCCCTGGAATGGGTTGTGCAGGGAGGTGGTTGGGGCTCTGTCCCTGGAGGTGTTTAAGGCCAGGCTGGATGAGGCTGTGGGCAGCCTGATCTAGTGTGGGGTGTCCCTGCCCATGGCAGGGGGGTTGGAACTGGCTGATCCTTGTGGTCCCTTCCAACCCTGACTGATACTGTGATAGAATGTCAGGGGCTGGAAGGGACCTCGAAGGATCATCCAGTCCAACCCCCCAGCCAGAGCAGGAGCACCTAGAGCAGGGCACACAGAAACACATCCAGCAGGGCCTTGAGTATCTCCACAGAGGGAGACTCCACAGCCCCCCTGGGCAGCCTGCTCCAGTGTCACCTCCACAGGGAAAAACTTTTTCCTCATGTTTCCATGGAACTTCCCATGTCTCAACTTCCCCCACTGCCCCTTGTGCTGGCATTGGGCAGCACCTGGCTCCATCCCCTGGGCACTCACCCTGCACATCTTTACAAGTATTAATGAGGTCACCCCTCAGGCTCCTCCTCTCCAAGCTTAAGAGCCCTCAGCTCCCTCAGGTTCTCCTCATAAGGAAGCTGTTCCTCTCCCTTCATTATTTTTGTGGCTCTGTGCTGGACTCCTTCAGGCAGTTCCCTGAGGTCCTTCTTCAACTGCCCAGAACAGGACACAATATTCCAGATGCAGCCTCACCATGGTGTGAAAATGATGCAAATGCCCACAAAGCTTCAGAAGGAGCCCACAGCAAACTCCAAGCCTGCATCTACACCTTAACCAAACCAAGCTGCACTGCTTCCTGCTGTTCCAGGTATGACCCACTTGCTTCTTCCTAGGTAGCAAATCCACTCAAAGAATGGCAGAAAGGTTCCTGGTGAATTATTACTTGCCTGAGAAAGACCTTTTTAGATGAGCTGTGGGTGTTACTGAACACCTCTGTCATGGAATGGTGGGGGCTGGGGGGGACCTCCAGGGCTCATTGAGTCCGAGCCCCCTGCCAAAGCAGGGTCACCTGGGGCAGGTCACACAGGAATGCATCCAGATGGGTCTTGAAAGTCTCCAGAGCAGGAGACTCCACAACCTCTCTGGGCAGCCTGCTCCAGGCCTCCAGCACCCTCACAGCAAAGAATTCTCTCCTCCTGTTGAGGGGAAACTTCCTGGCTTCCAGTTTGAACCCACTGTCCCTTGTCCTATCACAGGACACCACTGAAAGAAGCCTGGCCCCTTCTTCTTGACACCCACCCTCCAGGTATTTGTAGGCATTGATCAGATCCCCTCCCAGCCTTCTCTTCTCCAGGCTGAACAGCCCCAGGGCTCTCAGCTTTTCCTCATCAAACAAACATTCCAGGTCCCTTCATCATCCTCACAGCCCCTGTGCCAGACCCCTTGAAAGCTTTTTGCCAGTTCTACAACTGACACTGGAAACAAGAAGCTAGTTTGTAAACCTCTAACTGGTGAAGAAAGAATTGCAGCTCCCTAGATTCCACAGCCCCTTGCCAAACAATGCAGTGGGGTGACTCAATGTCTAGAAAGAAAGAAACCCAAGGAGGAAGCTTTCCCTGCTGATGGCCATTTCACTTCCAAGGAATTACAATGAGGGTCACTAAAGCTGCAACCAGAACCTTCTGGGGGGATGAAGAGCTGGGCAGCCAATACACTGTCATGAGGTCTGTGGGGACAGGTTGGACTCGATGATCCTCGAGGTCTCTTCCAACCTTGGTGAGACTGGGATTTCATCCAGCTGCAGCCATCCTTTCCTCAAGGCAGAAACAAAAGCATCAGCTTAAAGCCATTGATCATTTCACAGCTGAGTTTATTCCTGCTGGTGCTGGCACCAGGACCTCACGAACCCTTCCGAGCTGGTTTCAATAGCGACCGCTGGCGAACTGGTTTGCCAGGCACCAAGCACAAAGGAAGCAAAGGTTCACTGCCACGTTGGAGAGTCACAAATGAAAGTCACTTGAGGGCCACAAACAGCTCCCTACAGTGTTAGGAGCCTTATCCAGGCAACAGGAAAACAGCCCAAGAGCTGTCGCCGAGCGCGCTCGGCGCAGCCACCCGGCAGTCTTCAGAGCACACCATTCCAGCAAGCAGGAGCTGAGAGAGAACAAAACCAACCTGGAAGCAGGTTTTTATCCTAACCCAACAATCAGAACAGCCAGAGCTGCTGTGCATGAGTCATAATTATGGGAACAAGCACGGCAGGAGCATGGCACATTTAAAAACCAGCTCTGAGCCCGCAGCAGCAGCAGCAGTAGCAGCTCAGACTTCAAAGGCCTGCTTTGGCATTTCCCTTGATTTCTGCTAGGCAAGCCAAGGAAAACACCTTTTCATGTCTAAACCTACAAGCATTTTGAATCCAGCTCCCCTCTCTCCACTTGAAAGGCTGTAACAGATCAGCTGGATTTACCACGGCTATGCTGCTGCAAACCCCTAGCAAGAAAGAGGAGGAGGCTCAGGGGAGACCTCATTGCTCTCTACAACTACCTGCAGGGTGGTTGTAGCCAGGAAGGGGTTGGTCTCTTCTCCCAGGCAACCAGCACCAGGACAAGAGGACACAGACTCAAGCTGCACCAGGGGAGGTTTAGGCTGGAGGTGAGGAGAAAGTTCTTCACTGAGAGAGTCGTTGGCCATTGGGATGTGCTGCCCAGGGAGGTGGTGGAGTCCCCATCCCTGGAGGTGTTCAAGAGGGGACTGGATGTGGCACTTGGTGCCATGGTCTAGTCAGGAGGTCTGTGGTGCCAGGTTGGACTTGATGATCTTCGAGGTCTCTTCCAACCTGGGTGATACTGTGAAAGACCAGATCCCTACACAGCCAGCTTCCCATCCTCAAATGGTCCTAGTTCACCGCTGGACCTGGTGAGCTTTGCTCTCCTTTGATAGCCCAAGCAGCCTGCTAAGAACCTGTGGGTCATGTTGAAATCAGAAGAGTATAGAGACTGCCACCTCTGTCAGCCTGTAGAGAAAGAACTGCTGCCTGTAGGCACTACTGGCCCAAAGCACCTAGAGATTCTCTGAAGTGCTGAGGGTTGGGTGCTGTAGTTTTCCCACGCCGCATCCTGGCACGGTGAGCAAAGACAACTGCAGAGCTTGCAGACACATACAGGCCACAAACATGGCAGCTGCACACCCTTCTGACTCTTGTTTCCATTTAAGTTGGGTTTAGGGTAGGGATTTTGGAAGCAGGTGGCCTACAGGCAGAGCTCAAGCCTGGCACCAGATCACAGGATGTTAGGGGATCCAGTCCAACCCCTCTGCCAGAGCAGGACCATGGAATCTAGTGCAGGTCACACAGGAGCACATCCAGATGGGGCTTGAAAGTCTTCAGAGAAGGAGACTCCACAACCTCCCTGGGCAGCCTGTCCCAGGGCTCTGTGACCCCTACAGTAAAGAAGTTCTTCCTCATGTTGAGGTGGAACTTCCCGTGCTGCAGTTTCCATCCATTGCCTCTTGTGCTATCACAGGGCACAGTGAGCAGAGGCTGTCTCTGTCCCTTCCTTCCTGACCCCCAGCCCTCAGCTATTGATAGACATTGATCAGATCCCCTCTCAGCCTTCTCCTCTCCAGACTAAACAGCCCCAGGGCTCTTAGCCTCTCCTCACCAGGTAGTGCTGCAGTCCCTTCAGCATCCTTGCAGCCCCCTCCCTTGGCCTCTCTCCAGCAGATCCCTGTCCCTCTTCAACTGGAGAGCCCAGAACTGGATACAATACTCCAGGTGAGGTCTCTCTAGGGCAGAGTAGAGGAGGAGGAGAAGAACCTCCCTTGATCTGCTGGACACACTCCTCTGAATGCACCCCAAGATCCCATTGGCCTTCTTGGCCACAAGGACACATTGCTGACCCATGGAGAACTTCTTGCCCACCAGCACTCCCAGGTCCTTGTGCAGAGGGCTGCCCTCCAGCAGATCACCTCCTAAACCTCGAGGTGATGATTACAGTCACGGGATTCCAATTCCTCAAGCCCAAGTCTTCCATCTCCAAGAACATTTGTGCAGACCCCTACAAGAAGCACTCAAGCACAAAGATGCAAATGAGCTCAGGTTGAAGCTCCCTGGTTTCAAGACAAGAGAGCAGGCAGCTCAGAACCGCTCAGGAGCACACCACAGCAAGCTGAAGCGACTGAAACCCCAGCGGCGAACCTCTCCAGTCAGCTACAGGTTGGCTCAACAGTCAGACTGAAACCAGCTGCTGCAGAAGAGGATGCACTCAGCTCTCCCTTCCCCTCCCCACCTCCCACACCCCAGGCATTAGGAAGCAGCCATCGGATCAGGAGGTGTTCAGGGCGTTTCCTACTGAAGCAATCCATCGTTGCCCCACCGCGTCCAGCTCCGCTTAGCGACTTCCACCGGCTAAAAACAACCACCTTCACAGAGAGGAGGAGAGAGCAGAGGGGGGCAAGAGCAGAGTGGGGCAAGAGCAGGTTGGAAGAGACCTTTGAGATCATTGTGTCCAACCCATCGTCCAACACCATTCAATCAACTCAACCATGGCACCAAGCACAATATCCAGGTTCTTCCTAAAGAAGATGGGGACTCCACCACCTCCCTGGGCAGCACATTCCAAGGGCCAACAACTCTCTCTGGGAAGAACTTTCTCCTCACCTCCAGCCTAAACCTCCCCTGGCACAGCTTGAGACTGTGTCCTCTTGTTCTGGGGCTGGGGGCCTGGGAGAAGAGCCCAACCCCCACCTGGCTCCAACCTCCCTGCAGGGAGTTGTAGAGAGCAAGAAGGTCTCCCCTGAGCCTCCTCTTCTCCAGGCTAAGCAACCCTAGCTCCCTCAGCCTCTCCTCACAGGGCTGTGCTCAAGGCCTCTCCCCAGCCTTGTTGCCCTTCTCTGGACACCTTCAAGTCTCTCAATGTCCTTCCTAACCTGAGGGGCCCAGAGCTGGACACAGGACTCCAGGTGTGGCCTGAGCAGTGCTGAGCACAGGGCAGGATGAGCTCCCTGCTCCTGCTGGCCACACTCTGCCTGCTGCAGGCCAGGCTGCCCTTGGCCTTCTTGGCCCCCTGGGCACACTGCTGGCTCCTGTTGTTTCAGCTTACACCTAGAAAATTTTCCACAGATCCTGAACAGAAAGTAGTAGGAGGTAAATAAATTGGGTGTAACAACCCCAGGCAGTGCTGCAGGCTGGGGTCAGAGTGGCTGAGAGCAGCCAGGCAGAGAGGGACTTGGGGGTAGTGGTTGGCAGCAGGCAACCCCAGCTCCCTCAGCCTCTCCTCACAGGGCTGTGCCTCAGACCCCTCCCCAGCCCTGTGCCCCAGACCCCTCCCCAGCTTTGTTGCCCTTCCCTGGACACCTTCCCAGGCAGCAGGTAAACTCTGAGGGGACTTCAACTGCAACCAGCGGCTTCAGAAAGAAAAGCTGACCTTTTTGACAGCCAATAAATAAATCTAACCCGCTCACCGAGCAAAAACACTCAACGATTTTTTTAATCACGGAAGAGAACGGAGCCAGAACGGTCTCTGAGGGAAAAAAAAAACCGAGGAAAGGCAGGTTGGAAGCGGCAGTGCTTTCTGTCACGCCTGACAACACACTCCTACCAATACACCCGAGATCTAATTAAGACGAAAGCGCCTGGTGAACTCAGGCGTTATCTCCGCGCAACCGCCTCCGAGCTGGGCTCAGCCCCGGCCACCACCAGCAAAAGGCCCTGTGGGGCCTCCCGGGCCGGGTCCCCCCCCTCCCGCTCCAGCCCTGCCGGCCCTGTGAGGCTGCCCGCGGAGCCCGGTGAGCGCGGCAGCCCGCCGGCGGCGGCGGCGGCAGCGGCGGCCCCGGCCCGCCCGACCTGTGCGTCGCGGAACTCCACCACCACATTCTCGCTGCTCCAGCGCGCCGCCATCTTGGGCCGCCCCAGCAACCTCCGACGCCGGTGGGGCAGGGGCGGGCCGGCGGCAGCGCGCATGCGGGCGGCGGGGGCGCGCCGCGCAGGGGCCGCTGGGAAACGTAGTCTCGCCTCGCCACGCGCAGGGAGCCGCGCGGGCCCTCCCGCACCTCCCCGTTCTCCCTGCCGAACCCGCACCGGGGGTCCCGCGGAGCCGGGCGGGGCTCATGGCTCTGTAGGCCCCGCACGGCCCCCGGCCTCCCCTTGAGGGGCTCGCCGCGGCGGGCTCCCCGTGGGTCGGTACGGCCCCGCTGCAGGCTCGGGGTGTGTGGAAAGGGGGAGGTCCGAGACTTGTGCTCCGCGGGGCAGCGCCGGCCCTGCCCTGCCCTGCCCAGCCCAGGGAGCGGGGTCTCCGCGACCAGCAGGCCGCCTCGGGAAGCGCAGGCCTCGGCAGCGGCGCTCCGCAGCAGCGCAGGGGTTAAGGGCGGCGGGCCGGGGGGGGCCGGGGGCGGGAGCATGCGTGCTGCCGGCCTCTATTGTCTCCGGCGCGGCGCCGAGCACCCAGGCGGCTGGCGGCGGCCGGCAGCGAGGCCGTGCCCGGCGCAGCGCAGCGGAGCGGGGCCTACCGCCCCCGCCGCCCCCCGCCGCCTCATGGGCCGCAGCTGATCGTCGCCCGGCTGCCGGCCGCGCCCCGGGCAGGAGCGAGGCGGGCGGAGCGACCCGGCCGGCCTCCATCCCCCCTCCCTCCCTCCTTCCCCCGCCGGTCCCGTTCCACTCCCCCCGCTCCGCGGCCCCGGAGCCCTCGGCGGCCCCCGCCGGGGGTGACGACGGCGGCGGCGGACTCGGGGCTCCCTCGCCCCTGCGGGCCCGGCGGGGGGAGGATGCCTGGGGCGGGGATGGGTTTTCGCCCGTAGCTTCCCCGCGCCCCCCCGCTTCCTTCCGCCCCCTCTCGCCTCCCGGGGGCGGCGCGGCCCCGTTCCCCGCCGGGGGCTGTCGCTCGGCTCCCTCCGGCCCGGCGGAGCCTATATGGGGGGCAAGCAGAGCACGGCGACCCGTTCGCGGGGCCCCTTCCCGGGGGTGTCGACGGATGACAGCGCCGTGCCGCCGCCGGGAGGAGGGGGGGGGGCCGCCCCCCTTCGGCCATTACCGAGCGGGTGGCGGCGGCGGCGGCGCCATGGGGCTGCGCAGCCGCTCCGTCAGCTCGGTGGCCGGTATGGGCATGGACCCGGCGGCGGCCGGCGCCGTCCCCTTCGGGCTGTACGCGGCGGCGGCGCGGGCGGCGGGGGAGGCCGAGCGGGCCCCGGGCGGCGGCGGCGGCGGTCCGGGTTCCGACTCCACGTACGCCCATGGCAACGGTTACCAGGAGACGGGAGGCGGTCACCATAGAGACGGGATGCTGTACCTGGGTGCCCGGGCCTCGCTGGCCGACGCGCTGCCCCTCCACATCGCACCGCGGTGGTTCAGCTCGCACAGCGGTGAGTAACCGGCTCCCCGGAGCCTTTCCCCCGGCCTCTCCTCCCTCGGTGGGTGCCCGGTCCCGGGGGCGGTGGTAGACATGGTTCACCTGGCAAGCGTTGGTGGAGCTGCCCCTAACTTGCCCGGCTGGTCCAGCCCCGTTGTGCCAAGCCTGGAGGAAGGAACCCCCCTCCCACCCGCCATCCCTTTCCGTGGCGCTGGGGCTGGCATCTGTGTCAAGGTCAAGGCAGGAAGGGGCTGTGGAAGGAGGAGGCTTTCTGCAAGGAAGGAGTTTAGGCTCTGGGTTGTGAAGCAGGGAATGTGGCAACCCTGTCTCGGCTTGGGGGAGAGTGGTCTGAGCGCGCTGGAGTTGGGAGCCCTGGGTTCTGAAGACCGCACTGAGCTCCTCGTGTGAAGGTGTTTGGGCTGTGCCAGTCAGGTAGGGTGGTTCCTTGTGCCTTAGAAGCTGGGAGAGAGGCCAAGGAAGCCTTTGGAAGCGAGGTATGGGATATTTTACTCCCCCTTTGGGCTCATCGAAGGCCAGGGAGAGGCCAAAGCGGGTTTTCTCACTGCAGCCAGCTGGCATTGTTGTGGTGCTGGGGAGGAAGCAGAGGAGGAACTGCCTGCCTCTCTGACAGGGCCGGGGAGCCAGCTGTGCTCTCTCACAGGAAACAGGTCAGGCTACGGGAGCGGGCCAGGTTGCCCTTCTCCTCCCCCTCCTGCACAGACCCTTCCCTGCCTGCTGGTGCCTGGAGCGAGGCCCCGGCCGTGCGAGCAGGGCTGCCTCACTGACCCAGTTTTCGGCGGGGAGCGAGGTGGGAGGTCCTCCCCCTTTCCCTCCTGGCTGGAGGGGAAGTCATTTCAGGGATGTCTCCGTTGCATTTCCTGGAATAGTCTGGGATTTCTCTCCCCCCCCCCAGCCCCCTCTCAGTGTCCTCCTGGCATGACGTGGTCTGGGAATTTCATAACGCGCCTCCGGACAAGGCTTCGTGCTCAGGAAGGCTTCAGACTGAGCCCATGGATGAGAACAAAGTGCAGAACGAGGCCCATGGGGGGCCCCCTTTTCCTCCTTCCCCCTTGGGGTTTTTTTTCTCCCTTTACCCCAGTCTCTGTGGGTTGCTCTTCTGTCACAGTCTCACAGTATCACCAAGGTTGGAAGAGACCTCAAAGATCATCCAGTCCAACCTGGCACCACAGACCTCATGGCTAGACCATGGCACCAAGTGCCACATCCAAGCCCCTCTTGAACACCTCCAGGGATGGGGACTCCACCACCTCCCTGCGCAGCATATCCCAAGGGCCAACAACTCTCTCTGGGAAGAACTTTCTCCTCACCTCCAGCCTAAACTTCCCCTGGCACAGCTTGAGGCTGTGTCCTCTTGTTCTGGTGCTGGTTGCCTTGGAGAAGACACCAACCCCTACCTGGCTCCAACCTCCTTTCAGGTAGTTGGAGAGAGCAATGAGATCTCCCCTGAGCCTCCTCTTCTCCAGGCTAAGCAACCCCAGCTCCCTCAGCCTCTCCTCCCAGGGCTGTGCTCAAGGCCTCTCCCCAGCCTCGTTGCCCTTCTCTGGACACCTTCAAGTCTCTCAATGTCCTTCCTAACCTGAGGGGCCCAGAACAGGACACAGGACTCAAGATGTGGCCTAACCAATGCAGAGTACAGGGGCAGCTGAATGAGGTCAAAGCATCCCATCCTTGGTGGCAGGACGCTCTGGGCCTGCCTCCTATCGATCCGGATGAGCTGGGTGCTTCCAGTCCTTCCTGGCAGGTGGAGAGAGCTCTCATGTGGTGCCTGAGCTGCACCCAAGTGCTTCTGCAAACTTCCTTGCTCCATGGTGGGCTGTGCCACTGCTGTGGCTTTTTGAAAGGCAGGGAGGAGCAAAGCTGCAGCATCCTGCCAGGTGTTCCACCAGAAAGGGAGTGCCAGGGGCCTTCTGCTGCGCTTGGTGCTGGAGTGAGGAGGGGGTTTGCTACAGAAACACCCTCTAGCTAACCTCTACCTGCAGGTGGTCGGTCAGAGGGCATCAGTTATGTCCAGTGATGGTTCTCAAACTGCAAGGCCGAGGTTAACAACCTGTTTGTGAGGACAAACCAGCTGCAAGATGGAGTGAGCTCTTGGTGGCTGCTCGAGTGAGCTGGTGTGGTGCTGTCGAGTCCAGTGCGGTGCCCTTGGAAGGGGGCAGCACTGTGGGAAGGGCTGCAAAAACTGGGGGTCCCTGGTGCCTCTTTGGGGGCCCTCTGAGAGCGCCTGAGCTGTGCCAAAGCACAGGGACTGAGCAGCTCTTGCTGAAGCCTCCCCTGCTGGTGCTTCTCCCTCGCCATCAACTGACAGCACAAGGAGCAGAGGCTGCTTGGAAACTGTTCTGAAAACTTGTTGGAGCTCACCTAACTTTTAGTGTGCTTCCTCTCAGCCTAAGAGGTTAAGGGAGGGTTGGGGGACTGAGGGGGGAGGGAGAACAAAGCACCTCGAGGTGGATAAAATTCCCCCTGATCTCCTGGGAGCTGCCAGCAGGGCAGTCTGGAGCTGCTTGCTTCTTCCTCCCCTTCCTCTTCATCGACCTGCTGCTCTTGCAGCACTCCATTAGCCACTGGAAAGTGCTGAAGCAGCAGAGCTTGGGTAAATAGAGAGGAGCTTTGACATTGCTGTGCCTGGCTGTCCCTGCTCCTCCTGGAGGATGAGGGTGGGGATGAGGGGACCCACCAACCCCTCCCACCCCCGTGGGGGGATGTGTGCTTGGAGGTCTCAGGGATCTGCCTGAGTTGCTGTGCTGCTGTGAGGAGAGGAGTCCTCAGGCTCTGTGGCTAACAGCTCTGGAGAGTGGCTTCTTGCCCTGCCTGTCCTTCCCTCCTGCCTCAGCACAGGCTGGAAGCCTGAATGCTGCTGATCTCTGCATGTGGAGAAGGTTGTGTTCATGTGCTTGCTTTTCTAGGGGCACTTGAGTTTGGAGAGTGGCTCCTTGCCATGCCTGCCCCTTTCCTCCTGCCTTTGCACTGGCTGGAGACCTGAATGGTGCTGATCTCAGCTTGTAGGGAAGGTCATGTCCCTGGACTTGCTCTTGGAGGAGCATTTGGGCTTGGAGGATGGCTCCTTGCCCTGCCTACTCCTTTCCTTCTGCTTCAGTGCAGGCTGGAGACCTCGCTCTGGGCATGTGGGGAGGCTCATGTTCATGAGCTTGTTCTTCTTAGGAGCACTTGGGTTTGGCTGAAGAGCCTGAAAGTGCACCCTGGGCTCTATGGGATACTCACTGGGACAGTGAGGAGTCTGGGCTTCATGCTGGTGCTCTAGGGGTATGGGGAGCACATGGGCAGGCTCAGTGCTCCCTTTGTCTGCAACCCCAGTTTTGTACACCTCTCCCACTGCTTCATGGCCCATCAGCAGGGACCCCAAGGAGTGGGCTGAGCTCTTCTCCCTGCCTGGTATCACTCCTTCCCCTTTCAGCCATCAGAGGCTTGCAGAAGAGTCAGGCGGGAGTGGGGAGTGAGAGAGGAGGGCTGCAGGGGGAGGCCTGGGCAGAGGGAGGCTGTGGAATGGCCCCCAGGGCCAGCCTGGGCAGAGGGAGGCTGTGGAATGGCCCCCAGGGCCAGCCTGGGCCAGAGGGAGGCTGTGGAATGGCCTCCAGGGCCAGCCTGGGCCAGAGGGAGGCTGTGGAATGGCCTCCAGGGCCAGCCTGGGCCAGAGGGAGGCTATGGAATGGCCCCCAGGGCCAGCCTGGGCAGAGGGAGGAAGGCTGTGGAATGGCCCCCAGGGCCAGCCTGGGCAGAGGGAGGCTGTGGAATTGCCCCCAAGGCCAGCCTGGGCAGAGGGAGGCTGTGGAATGGCCCCCAGGGCCAGCCTGGGCAGAGGGAGGCTGTGGAATGGCCCCCAGGGCCAGCCTGGGCCAGAGGGAGGCTGTGGAATGGCCCCCAGGGCCAGCCTGGGCAGAGGGAGGGAGGCTGTGGAATGGCCCCCAGGGCCAGCCTGGGCAGAGGGAGGGAGGCTATGGAATGGCCCCCAGGGCCAGCCTGGGCAGAGGGAGGGAGGCTATGGAATGGCCCCCAGGGCCAGCCTGGGCAGAGGGAGGCTGTGGAATGGCCCCCAGGGCCAGCCTGGGCAGAGGGAGGCTGTGGAATGGCCTCCAGGGCCAGCCTGGGCAGAGGGAGGGAGGCTGTGGAATGGCCCCCAGGGCCAGCCTGGGCCAGAGGGAGGCTGTGGAATGGCCCCCAGGGCCAGCCTGGGCAGAGGGAGGCTGTGGAATGGCCCCCAGGGCCAGCCTGGGCAGAGGGAGGGAGGCTGTGGAATGGCCCCCAGGGTCAGCCTGGGCAGAGGGAGGCTGTGGAATGGCCCCCAGGGTCAGCCTGGGCAGAGGGAGGCTATGGAATGGCCCCCAGGGTCAGCCTGGGCTGCAGCATCACTGTAGGGTGCTGGGCATGGTGACAGCCTGCTGCTGAATCCTTCTGGGGTCAGGCACAGGGATGGTAGGAGCCGTTATGTACTGAGGGCCTCTAGCCCTTCCAGGGCCGGGGGAGCAGAGCTGCTGCTTGCATGCATAGCAAAGCCTCAATGCATCCCTCAGAGAGGATGGGTGAGGAGGCCCTGACCTTTGTGGTGGAGGTGGCCCTTCCCTCTGCAGGGACAGCACCTCCCTGGGTGTGTGAATCCCATCTCCTGATGAGGACTTTTCCCAGCAAGGTAGCTGCTGCTCCACCTGGAGCTGCTCTGGGATTTCCCTGTCTGCCCAGGGTTTCTAAGGGCTGCTTCCTGGCCTGTGTGAGTGGAAGATGACCAACCTCCTTTTGCAGCTTCAGAGCTTGCTTGTAGCACTTGACCTTGGTGACAACATCAATAGCTGAGGGGAGAGCAGCTGATGTCCTTTGCCTGGGCCTGAGCACAGCCTTCGGCACTGTCCTGCACCACAGCCTGCTCTCCAGGCTGGTGACACAGGGGGGTGATGGGTGACCACTAGATGGATACAGAACTGGCTTGATGGCTGCACCCAGAGAGTGGCTGTCCATGGGTCCATGGCCCAGGGGAGGCCAGGGACAAGCAGAGTCCCTCAGGGATCACTCCTGGGACCAGGCTTGCTCAACATCTCTGTGGGTGCCATGGACAGTGGCACTGAGGGCACCCTCAGCAGGGCTGCTGATGACACCAAGCTGTGTGGGGCAGCAGACAGGCTGGAGGGAAGGGATCCATCCAGAGGGAGCTGGACAGGCTGGAGAGGTGGGCACAAGCCACCCTCAGGAGGTTCAACAGGACCAAGGGCAGGGTCCTGCAGCTGGGTGGAGGCAATGGCAGGCACAAATGCAGGCTGGGCAGGGACTGGCTGGAAAGCAGCCCTGAGGAGAGAGCCTTGGGGGTGCTGGGGGAGGAGAAGCTCAGCAGGAGCTCTCAGTGTGCACTTGCAGCCCAGAAAGCCAAGCAGAGCCTGGGCTGCAGCAAGAGAAGTGTGGCCAGCAGGGCCAGGGAGGGGATTCTCCCCCTCTGCTCAGCTCTGGGGAGACCCCACCTGGAGTCCTGCCTCCAGTTCTGGAGCCCCTATCCCAAGAGGGATCTGGAGGTGCTAGAAGGTGCCCAGAGCAGGGCCAGGAGGATGATCAGAGGGTTGGAGCTGCTCTGCTGTGAGGACAGACTGAAGGAGTTGGGGCTGTTCAGCCTGGAGAAGAGAAGGCTCTGAGGTGACCTCATTGTGGCCTTCCAGGATCTGCAGGGGGCTCCAAGAAGGCTGGGGAGGGACTGCTCAGGATCTCAGGGAGTGATAGGACTGGGGGGAATGGAATGAAGCTGGAGGTGGGGAGATTGAGGCTGGAGGGGAGGAGGAAGTTCTTCCCCAGGAGAGTGGTGCAGCCCTGGAATGGGTTGTGCAGGGAGGTGGTTGGGGCTCTGTCCCTGGAGGTGTTTAAGGCCAGGCTGGATGAGGCTGTGGGCAGCCTGATCTAGTGTGGGGTGTCCCTGCCCATGGCAGGGGGGTTGGAACTGGCTGATCCTTGTGGTCCCTTCCAACCCTGACTGATACTGTGATACCTTGTCCCTGGAGCTTTGTGGCCCTGGGTTCTTCTGGGGCAAAGCCCCCATGGTCAGCAGGAGGAAGGGAGGAGAAAGGAGGGCTGTGCTTTAGTGCTGTGTGTCTCCAGCTCTGTGTGGTTCACTTCCTATCACTCGTGGGTTTCATCTCCATCAGAGGATCTTGGGGAGTTTGCAGAGGGCTGCTAAGTAGCTTAAAGGTTATCTGGAAATCCTGCTCATCACCCAAAGCCCTTGAGTGGTTGAGGCTCTGATAAATCCATATCTCCTGTCTGCTGGCTGGCCCAAGGAAATGCCTCCTCCTTCTGCCCAGTGCCATCAGAGATGTCACAGGCTTGCCATGCTCCTGCAGGACAAGCTCTTTGTCCTGGATGCTGGCAGCAGTGAGGCTGGGGAGGGGATGGGGAGGTCTCCTCTGCTGAGCAAGCTTCTCCTCAGCAGCACCTTGCTCTGAACCAGGAGGGTCCAGCCTGGGGGAGAGGGAAAGGGTGTGTGGTGCAGAGATGGCAGTCAGGATACTGGGCTGGGGCCTTCTCCAGGCAGGGTGAGTGAGCAACACAAGCTGGAAATGTGCTTTGGTCCAGCTCTGGAGTAGGGGATGTGAAAGGGGGGTTGCTTGGAGGATGAGGTGAAGGGGTGTGTGGACACCTGCACTGGGCAGCTCTGGTCTCTCTCTGGCTGGGAAGGGGCATGTCTGTGGTGTGCCCTTGGTGTGCTCAGCCAGCTCCAGGTCCTGAGCCTTTCCTTTGCTGGTGCTTGGTGATCCTCACCCGTGAGCTAACCCTGCCAGTGCCCTCCCTGCCTCCAAGCCAGGAAGGGTCACTCTGGCTGACTACAGTCAGTGAGCTGCTGGTGGGAAGCTGCTTTCAGCCCTGACTTCTCTGCCATCAGCTTCTCAATAGGTAGACTTCATAGTGAGTCCCCTTACAGGGGCTGGGCCTGGGAAAGGGCCCCCCAAGGTCTGTAGGGACTTGCTCTGATGAATCACTGTTTTGCCAGGGGGAATTCCAAGGGGTTTTGTCCTCCATGCATTGTTTTGTG
Source organism: Dryobates pubescens (assembly GCF_014839835.1). Lineage (NCBI taxonomy): Eukaryota > Metazoa > Chordata > Aves > Piciformes > Picidae > Dryobates > Dryobates pubescens. The sequence continues at coordinate 2,230,501 of NC_071630.1, forward strand.
GGTTTGGTGCTGGTGACTGCTTGGCAGCTGAGGTTGGCTGGGCATCCACCCTGTTGCCAGGCCTCCAGATCATCTGGGAAGCAGTGCAAGCTCTGTCCTGATGACTCCCCAGGCTGGTGATAGTCACCTGCTGGACTCTTCATGCCTGGAGGTGTTGCTTTTCCACTCCTGCCTTCTCCAAGCTGGCATCAGATTGTACTCCAGAAGAAAGGTTTTTTTCCCCATGAGAACAGTCAGGCATTGGAATCACCACCCAGGGGAAGCAGTGGAGTCCCCTTCATTGGACAGCTTTAATACTCAGCTTGACAGAATGCTGGCCCAGCTTGTTTCAGCTCCACCAGCACTTAGGACCAGATGATCCTTGGGGTCCCTTCCAACCTGGCATTCTGTGTAAGCCAACAGCTACCTGCCTGGTGGATGTGGGGCAGGCTGTGGATGTGGTCTACCTGGACCTCAGCAAGGCCTTTGACACCGTCCTCCACAGCAAACTCCTGGCCAAGCTGTCAGCCCCTGGCTGGGACAGCAGCTCTGAGCTGGGTGAGGAACTGGCTGGAGGCTGAGCCCAGAGGGTGGTGGTGAATGGTGCCACAGGCAGCTGGCAGCCAGGCACCAGTGGTGTGCCCCAGGGAGCAGTGCTGGGCCCCAGCCTGATCAATCTCCTCATTGATCATCTGGAGGAGGGGATGGAGTCCCTCAGCAGTGAGTTTGCAGCTGACAGCAAGCTGGGGGCAGGAGCTGAGCTGGGAGAGGGCAGCAGAGCTCTGCAGAGGGACCTCAACAGGCTGGGCAGAGGGGCAGGGGCCAAGGGCAGGAGATTGAACACAGCCAAGTGCCAGGGGCTGCACTTTGGCCACAGCAACCCCAGGCAGTGCTGCAGGCTGGGGGCAGAGTGGCTGAGAGCAGCCAGGCAGAGAGGGAGCTGGGGGGGAGTGGTGGAGAGCAGCTGAACAGGAGCCAGCAGTGTGCCCAGGGGGCCAAGAAGGCCAATGGCATCCTGGCCTGGAGCAGGCAGAGTGTGGCCAGCAGGAGCAGGGAGCTGATCCTGCCCTGTGCTCAGCACTGCTCAGGCCACACCTGGAGTCCTGTGTCCAGCTCTGGGCTCCTCAGGTCAGGAAAGAGGTTGAGCTGCTGGAAGGTGTCCAGAGAAGGGCAACAAAGCTGGGGAGGGGTCTGGGGCACAGCCCTGGGAGGAGAGGCTGAGGGAGCTGGGGTTGGAGCCTGCAGAAGAGGAGGCTCAGGGGAGACCTTCTTGCTCTCTGCAACTCCCTGCAGGGAGGTTGTAACCAGGTGGGGGTTGGGCTCTTCTCCCAGGCAAGCAGCCCCAGAACAAGAGGACACAGTCTCAAGCTGTGCCAGGGGAAGTTTAGGCTGGATGTTAGGAAGAAGTTCTACACAGAGAGAGTGATTGCCCATTGGGATGTGCTGCCCAGGGAGGTGGTGGAGTCCCCATCCCTGGAGGTGTTCAGGAGGAGACTTGAGAGGGTGCTTGGTGCCATGGTTGAGTTGATTAGGTGGTGTTGGGTGATAGGTTGGACTGGATGATCTCGAAGGTCTCTTCCAACCTGTTCTATTCTGTTCTACCATGGCTGGGGGGGGGGGGGGTGGAAAGCCCCCAAGAGCAGGTGATGGGAGGCACAAAGGCAGCTTTAAACCCACAGCAGACCTGGAGCTGGAGCGTGTCAACGCTGGCGGCGTGCGCCAGAAGCCAGCGGCAGCTCTCGGAGCAGGCTCAGGCTGCCGCTTGCACTGCGCTGCCTCACAGCTGTGGTGGGCTGAAAACTGTCCCCCCCAGCATGAAATTGCCAGAGCAGCTCAGTTGAAAGCAGCTGAAAGCTGTGTATCTACAAGCAAAACTACAGGCTCAAAGGAAAGGCAATGGCGATGTACAAGAGCTACAAGGTGTGAACAGCACGAGAACCATCCCCCCCCCCAGCCCCAGGCCAAAAACCAGGGCAGCTGATAGCTTCACCTCCCCTGCCCCCTTCCCTCTACCCACCCCCTGGACACAAAGGGAGCAGAGAAAGAGCAGGGAGGTGTTTTGGTAGGCTACTCAGCCACAGCAAAAGGACACAGCCAAGGTCAGCAGAGCCAAGCAGAAGCAAGGTAGTGTCTCCCAGAGCGAGGAAGCCAGGGGAGAGAGGGAGCCAGGGTAGTATCTGCAACCCCACCTTGCTGGTGCGGTGTCCAGTGGGATGGTGTGGAACTTCTCATTGCTTTCCTTTTTAGACTAGACTAGAATTAGAATAGAATCAATCAGCTTGGAAAAGACCTTTGGGATCATCAAGTCCAACCTATCACCCAGCACCATCTGATCAACCCAACCATGGCACCAAGGGCCTCAGCCAGGCTCTTGCTGAACACCTCCAGGGATGGGGACTCCACCACCCCCCTGGGCAGCACATCCCCAGGGCCAATCTCTCTTGCTGGGAAGAACTTTATCCTCACCTCCAGCCTAAACTCTCCCCTGGCACAGCTTGAGACTGTGTCCTCTTGTTCTGGGGCTGCTTGCCTGGGAGAAAAGCCCAACCCCCACCTGGCTCCAACCTCCCTGCAGGGAGTTGCAGAGAGCAAGAAGGTCTCCCCTGAGCCTCCTCTTCTGCAGGCTCCAACCCCAGCTCCCTCAGCCTCTCCTCCCAGGGCTGTGCCCCAGACCCCTCCCCAGCTTTGTTGCCCTTCTCTGGACACCTTCCAGCAGCTCAACCTCTTTCCTGACCTGAGGAGCCCAGAGCCGGACACAGGACTCCAGGTGTGGCCTGAGCAGTGCTGAGCACAGGGCAGGATGAGCTCCCTGCTCCTGCTGGCCACACTCTGCCTGCTGCAGGCCAGGCTGCCCTTGGCCTTCTTGGTCCCCTGGGCACACTGCTGGCTCCTGTTCAGCCAGCTGTCAGCCAGTACCCCAGGGTCCCTTTCTGCCTGGCCAGTCAAGCCAGTCAGAACCACAGCAATTAGTGCCTCACTGCTGGCTGAGGTGGCAGAGAGATTTGGGAGGGCACTGGGTGAGCTGTTGGGGTACTTTCAGGTTATGCCTAGAAAATTTCCCACAGATCCTGAACAGAAAGTAGTAGGAGGTAAATAGATTGGGTGTAACAACCCCAGGCAGTGCTGCAGGCTGGGGGCAGAGTGGCTGAGAGCAGCCAGGCAGAGAGGGACCTAGGGGGAGTGGTGGAGAGCAGCTGAACAGGAGCCAGCAGTGTGCCAAGAAGGCCAAGGGCAGCCTGGCCTGCAGCAGGCAGAGTGTGGCCAGCAGGAGCAGGGAGCTCATCCTGCCCTGTGCTCAGCACTGCTCAGGCCACACCTGGAGTCCTGTGTCCAGCTCTGGGCTCCTCAGGTCAGGAAAGAGGTTGAGCTGCTGGAAGGTGTCCAGAGAAGGGCAACAAAGCTGGGGAGGGGTCTGGGGCACAGCCCTGGGAGGAGAGGCTGAGGGAGCTGGGGTTGGAGCCTGCAGAAGAGGAGGCTCAGGGGAGACCTTCTTGCTCTCTGCAACTGCCTGCAGGGAGGTTGGAGCCAGGTGGGGGTTGGGCTCTTCTCCCAGGCCCCCAGCCCCAGAACAAGAGGACACAGTCTCAAGCTGTGCCAGGGGAAGTTTAGGTTGGACATGAGGAGAAAGTTCTTCCCAGCAAGAGAGATTGGCCCTGGGGATGTGCTGCCCAGGGGGGTGGTGGAGTCCCCAGCCCTGGAGGTGTTCAAGAAAGGCTTGGATGTGGCAGTTGAAGCCATGGCTGGGTTGTCAGGAGGTGTTAGGTATAGGGTGGCAGGTTGGACCTGATGGTCTCTGAGGTCTTTTCCAACCTGGTTGATTCTCTGATTCCAGTGGTTGGAATAACCATAACAGCTTCTCTAATTTATTACTGTGCTGTAGGCCTCCCCTCCTGCCTTCTCTCCCCTCCCCTCCTGCCTTCTCTCCCCTCCCCTCCTGCCTTCTCTCCCCTCCCCTCCTGCCTTCTCTCCCCTCCCCTCCTGCCTTCTCTCCCCTCCCCTCCTGCCTTCTCTCCCCTCCCCTCCTGCCTTCTCTCCCCTCCCCTCCTGCCTTCTCTCCCCTCCCCTCCTGCCTTCTCTCCCCTCCCCTCCTGCCTTCTCTCCCCTCCCCTCCTGCCTTCTCTCCCCTCCCCTCCTGCCTTCTCTCCCCTCCCCTCCTGCCTTCTCTCCCCTCCCCTCCTGCCTTCTCTCCCCTCCCCTCCTGCCTTCTCTCCCCTCCCCTCCTGCCTTCTCTCCCCTCCCCTCCTGCCTTCTCTCCCCTCCCCTCCTGCCTTCTCTCCCCTCCCCTCCTGCCTTCTCTTCCCCTCCCCTCCCTGCCTTCTCTTCCCCCCTCCCTGCCTTCTCTTCCCCCCTCCCTGCCTTCTCTTCCCCCCTCCCTGCCTTCTCTTCCCCCCTCCCTGCCTTCTCTTCCCCCCTCCCTGCCTTCTCTTCCCCCCTCCCTGCCTTCTCTCCCCCCTCCCTGCCTTCTCTTCCCCCCTCCCTGCCTTCTCTTCCCCCCTCCCTGCCTTCTCTTCCCCCCTCCCTGCCTTCTCTTCCCCCCTCCCTGCCTTCTCTTCCCCCCTCCCTGCCTTCTCTTCCCCCTCCCTGCCTTCTCTTCCCCCTCCCTGCCTTCTCTTCCCCCTCCCTGCCTTCTCTTCCCCCCTCCCTGCCTTCTCTTCCCCCCTCCCTTCCTTCTCTTCCCCCCTCCCTGCCTTCTCTTCCCCCCTCCCTGCCTTCTCTTCCCCCTCCCTGCCTTCTCTTCCCCCCTCCCTGCCTTCTCTTCCCCCTCCCTGCCTTCTCTTCCCCCTCCCTGCCTTCTCTTCCCCCCTCCTGCCTTCTCTTCCCCCCTCCCTGCCTTCTCTTCCCCCCTCCCTGCCTTCTCTTCCCCCCCTCCCTGCCTTCTCTTCCCCCCCTCCCTGCCTTCTCTTCCCCCCCTCCCTGCCTTCTCTTCCCCCCCTCCTGCCTTCTCTTCCCCCCTCCCTGCCTTCTCTTCCCCCCTCCCTGCCTTCTCTTCCCCCCTCCTGCCTTCTCTTCCCCCCTCCCTGCCTTCTCTTCCCCCCTCCTGCCTTCTCTTCCCCCCCTCCTGCCTTCTCTTCCCCCCCTCCTGCCTTCTCTTCCCCCCCTCCTGCCTTTGCCTTCTCTTCCCCCCCTCCTGCCTTCTCTTCCCCCCCTCCTGCCTCTCTTCCCCCCCTCCTGCCTTCTCTTCCCCCCCTCCTGCCTTCTCTTCCCCCCTCCTGCCTTCTCTTCCCCCCCTCCTGCCTTCTCTTCCCCCCCTCCCTGCCTTCTCCCCCCCCTCCTGCCTTCTCTTCCCCCCCTCCTGCCTTCTCTTCCCCCCCTCCCTGCCTTCTCTTCCCCCCCTCCTGCCTTCTCTTCCCCCCCTCCTGCCTTCTCTCCCCCCCTCCTGCCTTCTCTTCCCCCCCTCCTGCCTTCTCTTCCCCCCCTCCTGCCTTCTCTTCCCCCCCTCCTGCCTTCTCTTCCCCCCCTCCTGCCTTCTCTTCCCCCCCTCCTGCCTTCTCTTCCCCCCCTCCTGCCTTCTCCCCCCCCCCCCTGCCTTCTCTTCCCCCCCTCCTGCCTTCTCTTCCCCCCCTCCTGCCTTCTCTTCCCCCCCTCCTGCCTTCTCTTCCCCCCCTCCTGCCTTCTCTTCCCCCCCTCCTGCCTTCTCTTCCCCCCCTCCTGCCTTCTCTTCCCCCCCTCCTGCCTTCTCTTCCCCCCCTCCTGCCTTCTCTTCCCCCCCTCCTGCCTTCTCTTCCCCCCCTCCTGCCTTCTCTTCCCCCCCTCCTGCCTTCTCTTCCCCCCCTCCTGCCTTCTCTTCCCCCCCTCCTGCCTTCTCTTCCCCCCCTCCTGCCTTCTCTTCCCCCCCTCCTGCCTTCTCTTCCCCCCCTCCTGCCTTCTCTTCCCCCCCTCCTGCCTTCTCTTCCCCCCCTCCTGCCTTCTCTTCCCCCCCTCCTGCCTTCTCTTCCCCCCCTCCTGCCTTCTCTTCCCCCCCCCCTGCCTTCTCTCCCCCCCTCCTGCCTTCTCTTCCCCCCCTCCTGCCTTCTCTTCCCCCCCTCCTGCCTTCTCTTCCCCCCCTCCTGCCTTCTCTTCCCCCCCTCCTGCCTTCTCTTCCCCCCCTCCCTGCCTTCTCTTCCCCCCCTCCTGCCTTCTCTTCCCCCCCATCCTGCCTTCTCTTCCCCCCTCCTGCCTTCTCTTCCCCCCCTCCTCCTTCTCTTCCCCCCCCTCCTGCACTTCTCTTCCCCCCCTCCTGCCTTCTCTTCCCCCCTCCTGGCTTCTCTCTTCCCCCCTCCTGCCTTCTCTTTCCCCCCTCCTGCCTTCTCTTCCCCCCCTCCTGCCTTCTCTTCCCCCTACTGCCTCTCTTCCCCCCTGCCTTCTCTTCCCCCCCTCCTGCTTCTCTTCCCCCCCTCCTGCCTTCTCTTTCCCCCCCCTCCTCCTTCTCTTCCCCCCCTCCTGCCTTCTCTTCCCCCCTCCTGCTTCTCTTCCCCCCTCCTGCCTTCTCTTCCCCCCCTCCTGCCTTCTCTTCCCCCCTCCCTGCCTTCTCTTCCCCCCCTCCTGCCTTCTCTTCCCCCCCTCCTGCCTTCTCTTCCCCACCTCCTGCCTTCTCTTCCCCCCCTCCTGCCTTCTCTTCCCCCCCTCCTGCCTTCTCTTCCCCCCTCCTGCCTTCTCTTCCCCCCCTCCTGCCTTCTCTTCCCCCCCTCCTGCCTTCTCTTCCCCCCCTCCTGCCTTCTCTTCCCCCCCTCCTGCCTTCTCTTCCCCCCCTCCGCCTTCTCTTCCCCCCCTCCTGCCTTCTCTTCCCCCCCCCCTGCCTTCTCTCCCCCCCCTCCCTGCCTTCTCTCCCCCCCCTCCCTGCCTTCTTCTCCCCCCCCTCCCTGCCTTCTCTCCCCTCCCCTCCCTGCCTTCTCTCCCCTCCCCTCCCTGCCTTCTCTCCCCCCCCCTCCCTGCCTTCTCTTCCCCCCCTCCCTGCCTTCTCTTCCCCCCCCTCCTGCCTTCTCTTCCCCCCCCTCCTGCCTTCTCTTCCCCCCCTCCTGCCTTCTCTCCCCCCTCCCTGCCTTCTCTCCCCCCCTCCCTGCCTCTCTCCCCCCCTCCCTGCCTTCTCTCCCACCCTCCCTGCCTTCTCTCCCCCCCTCCCTGCCTTCTCTCCCCCCCTCCCTGCCTTCTCTCCCCCCCTCCCTGCCTTCTCTCCCCCCCTCCCTGCCTTCTCTCCCCCCCTCCCTGCCTTCTCTCCCCCCCTCCCTGCCTTCTCTCCCCCCCTCCCTGCCTTCTCTCCCCCCTCCCCTGCCTTCTCTCCCCCCCCCCTGCCTTCTCGCCCCCCCCCTCCCTGCCTTCTCCCCCCTCCCTGCCTTCTCCCCCCTCCCTGCCTTCTCCCCCCCCCCTGCCTTCTCTCCCCCCCCCCTGCCTTCTCTCCCCCCCCCGCCTTCTCTCCCCCCCCCGCCTTCTCTCCCCCCCCTCCCTGCCTTCTCCCCCCTCCCTGCCTTCCCCCCCCCCTGCCTTCTCTCCCCCCCCCTGCCTTCTCTCCCCCCCCCTGCCTTCTCTCCCCCCCCCGCCTTCTCTCCCCCCCCCTGCCTTCTCTCCCCCCCCCTGCCTTCTCTCCCCCCCCTGCCTTCTCTCCCCCCCCCCCTGCCTTCTCTCCCCCCCCCCTGCCTTCTCTCCCCCCCCCCTGCCTTCTCTCCCCCCCCCCCTGCCTTCTCTCCCCCCCCCCTGCCTTCTCTCCCCCCCCCCCCGCCTTCTCCCCCCCCCCTGCCTTCTCTCCCCCCCCCCTGCCTTCTCTCCCCCCCCCCGCCTTCTCTCCCCCCCTCCCTGCCTTCTCTCCCCCCCTCCCTGCCTTCTCTCCCCCCCTCCCTGCCTTCTCTCCCCCCCTCCCTGCCTTCTCTCCCCCCCCTCCCTGCCTTCTCTCCCCCCCCTCCCTGCCTTCTCTCCCCTCCCCTCCCTGCCTTCTCTCCCCTCCCCTCCCTGCCTTCTCTCCCCCCCCTCCCTGCCTTCTCTCCCCCCCCTCCCTGCCTTCTCTCCCCCCCCTCCCTGCCTTCTCTCCCCCCCCCTCCCTGCCTTCTCTCCCCCCCCTCCCTGCCTTCTCTCCCCTCCCCTCCCTGCCTTCTCTCCCCTCCCCTCCCTGCCTTCTCTCCCCTCCCCTCCCTGCCTTCTCTCCCCTCCCCTCCCTGCCTTCTCTCCCCTCCCCTCCCTGCCTTCTCTCCCCTCCCCTCCCTGCCTTCTCTCCCCTCCCCTCCCTGCCTTCTCTCCCCTCCCCTCCTGCCTTCTCTCCCCTCCCCGCCTTCTCTCTCCCCCCCTCCCTGCCTTCTCTCTCCCCCCCTCCCTGCCTTCTCTCCCCTCCCCTCCCTGCCTTCTCTCCCCTCCCCTCCCTGCCTTCTCTCCCCTCCCCTCCCTGCCTTCTCTCCCCTCCCCTCCCTGCCTTCTCTCCCCCCCCCTCCCTGCCTTGCCAGAGGATCCATCAGCTGCAGACATCTTTGGGAGAGGAGCAGCCCCAGGCCAGCTGGCCCCTGGCCAAGGGAGCTGTGGAGAGTCCTGGGAAAATGCTGCTAAATGCTGAAAATTAATTTCAAGAGAAACAGAGGGAGAGAGGAAAACCCCCGGGGGGGGGGAGGAGGAGGAGGAGGAGGGGGAGGAAAGGCAAAGCTCTATTTTTTTTCCCCCTCCAGTGTAATCTCCTGTGTGACAAATTGGGCAGCAAGGAGACCTTGGAGTGAATTTCCCCTCTTGCCCCCTGGGCAGCCAGTGGGCAGCCAGCAGCTGAGCCTTGGTGCTGCTGCTGGTCCACTGAAACCTCAGATGGGACCTCCCCTGGTTGTGGCCTTCCAGGAGCTGCAGGGGGCTGCAGGAAAGCTGGGGAGGGGCTTTGGAGGGGGTCAGGGAGGGCCAGGACTGGGGGGGATGGAGCAAAAGGAGAAGTGGGGAGCTGGAGATTGGCTGTGAGGAAGAAGTTGTTGGGCAGGAGGGTGGTGAGAGCCTGGCCCAGGCTGCCCAGGGAGGTGGTGGAAGCCTCCTGCTCAGCCCTGGAGGTGTTTGCAGCCAGGCTGGAGGTGGCTGTGAGCAACCTGCTGTGGGGTGAGGTGTCCCTGCCCATGGCAGGGGCTTGGAGCTGGCTGAGCCCTGAGCTCCCTTCCAGCCCTGACAATTCTGCGTGCCAAATAGTTGGCTTTGAGTGCATGTGGCCTGGCTTTCTCCTGCTCCCCTTGCAAATGGAAACCATGGAGAAGAGAAGGCTCTGAGGTGACCTCATTGTGGCCTTCCAGGATCTGCAGGGGGCTCCAAGAAGGCTGGGGAGGGACTGCTCAGGATCTCAGGCAGTGATAGGACTGGGGGGAATGGAATGAAGCTGGAGGTGGGGAGATTGAGGCTGGAGGTGAGGAGGAAGTTCTTCCCCAGGAGAGTGGTGCAGCCCTGCAATGGGTTGTGCAGGGAGGTGGTTGGGGCCCTGTCCCTGGAGGGGTTTAAGGCCAGGCTGGATGAGGCTGTGGGCAGCCTGATCTAGTGTGGGGTGTCCCTGCCCATGGCAGGGGGGTTGGAACTGGCTGATCCTTGGGGTCCCTTCCAACCCTGACTGATTCTATGATACTAAGGATGCTCCTGCGACCACAGAGCGGGTTGGACTGAGGCTCCATCCCTGGAGGTGTTTAAGGCCAGGCTGGATGAGGCTGTGGGCAGCCTGATCTAGTGTGGGGTGTCCCTGCCCGTGGCAGGGGGGGTTGGAACTGGCTGATCCTTGGGGTCCCTTCCAACCCTGACCGATTCTGTGCTTGTGAGTGGCTGAGTGGTGCTGTGAGGCAGCAATCCCTGCTCCAGGGTGTTTTGTACCCTGCTGCACAGAGCAGGCAGCTGAGGAGCCTCTGTCTGCAGAGCCAGGCCCACTTGTAGTCTCAGAGCAGGAATGTGATGCCTGCAGCAGTCCCCCTGGCCAGGTTTCAAATGCCAGGCAAACCCCTTTGGGGGGGGGGGGGGGTTTGGATCTTCCCCCAGGGCTGCTCAGGCTGTTCCTTGTGGGTGCAACTTGGCCAAACCCTTTCTGCTGTGTGCTTTCTGGTGGGAGGCTGTTGCAGGCTGCAGGAAGCTCTGCTGGCCTGGGGCCTCTTCTGGTGCCACTTCCCAGTGTTTCCCGTGGGCAGAGCCCAGCTGCCAGCAGGATTCCAGCCCAGTGGAGGGGGTGGGGGGGAGGGGGTCAGGGACTGGTGTGCTTTAGCTTTCCAGCCCTCTGTGGGGCCTGCAGAGCCTGGAGTTTGAGGAGGAGGGTGGGGAAATCTGAGGGGCTGGTAGACAGGGCTTCTGCCATGGTCCCTGGACCTGTGTTGTGCCAGGTTTGTGCTGCAGGCAGCCAGCTGAGACTGAGCTGGCAAATGGCTCAGTGCTGGGGTGGGGTGGGGTGGGGTGGGGTGGGGTGGGGTAGGGTAGGGTAGGATGGGATGGGGTGGGGTGGGGTAGGGTAGGATGGGATAGGATGGGGTAGGGTAGGGTAGGATGGGATAGGATGGGGTAGGGTAGGATAGGATAGGATGGGTGGGGTAGGGTAGGATGGGATGGGGTAGGATGGGATGGGGTAGGGTAGGATGGGATGGGGTAGGGTAGGATAGGATAGGATGGGGTAGGATAGGATAGGATAGGATGGGGTAGGGTAGGGTGGGATAGGATAGGATGGGATAGGATGGGGTAGGATGGGATAGGATGGGGTAGGGTAGGGTAGGATGGGGTAGGGTAGGGTGGGATGGGATGGGGTAGGGTAGGATAGGATAGGATGGGGTAGGATAGGATAACATAGGATGGGGTAGGGTAGGGTGGGATAGGATAGGATAGGGTAGACCAGGTTGGAAAAGACCTTTGAGATCATTGTGTCCAACCCATCCCCCAGCACCACCTGATCCACTCGACCATGGCACCGAGCACCCCAGCCAGGCTCTCCCTCAACACCTCCTCCTCAGGCCTCAGTGGTGGGGCTGGGTGCTGGAGGTGTTTGGGACAAGGTGTGTGTTGCCTGTGAGGCTGGCAGCTGGCTGCTGGAGAGCCTGCAAGCTGGAGCTGACCCTCCCCTCCCCTCCTTCCATCCCCAGCTGAGCTGTGCTGGCTGGGGCTGCCCGGCAGCAGGCTGGCCCCGGGACAGCTGCCCTGCCCCGTTGGGAGGGCAGGGGCTGGATTAGCCTGGGAGATTCCTCATGCATGCTCCTGCAGCTGTGGCACTCCCATCACTGACACCAAAAGGAGACCATGAGCCTTGTGCAGTGGTCTTGTGGGGCTTTGTGGAGGGGCAGTGGGAAGATTTGGCCTGTTACAGTCAGAGGGAATCGTTCTGCTTGGCAGAATCCATCCAGCCCAACCCTCAACCCAGCACTGCCAGCTCACCACGAAACCAAGTCCCTCACAACCACATCTCCATGGTTTTCCCAAGCCCTCCAGGGATTGGGACTCCATCACTGGGCTGGGCAGCCTGTTCTAGGGCTTGACAGCCCTTTTGGGGAAGAAATAGTTCCTTGTGTCCAACCTAAACCTCCCCTGGGGCAACTTAGGCTTCTTGTTCCTTGGGAGAAGAGACCAACCCCCACCTGGCCCCAACCTCCTTTCAGGGAGCTGTAGAGAGCCAGAAGGTCTCCCCTCAGCCTCCTCTTCTGAAGACTGACCAGCCCCAGTTCCCTCAGCTGCTCCTCACAAGACCTGTGCTTGGTTGCCCTACTCTGGGCCCACTCCAGCCCCTCAATAGAATAGGAATAGAATAGACCAGGTTGGAAGAGACCTTCAAGATCATCCAGTCCAACCTATCACCCAACACCACCTAATCAACTCAACCATGGCACCAAGCACCCTCTCAAGTCTCCTCCTAAACACCTCCAGGGATGGGGACTCCACCACCTCCTGGGCAGCACATTCCAGTGGGCAATCACTCTCTCTGTGTAGAATTTCTTCCTCACCTCCAGCCTAAACCTCCCCTGGCACAGCTTGAGACTGTGTCCTCTTGTTCTGGGGCTGGGTGCCTGGGAGAAGAGCCCAACCCCCACCTGGCTTCAGCCTCCCTGCAGGGAGTTGCAGAGAGCAAGAAGGTCTCCCCTGAGCCTCCTCTTCTGCAGGCTCCAACCCCAGCTCCCTCAGCCTCTCCTCCCAGGGCTGTGCCCCAGACCCCTCCCCAGCTTTGTTGCCCTTCTCTGGACACCTTCCAGCAGCTCAACCTCTTTCCTGACCTGAGGAGCCCAGAGCTGGACACAGGACTCAAGGTGTGGCCTGAGCAGTGCTGAGCACAGGGCAGGATGAGCTCCCTGCTCCTGCTGGCCACACTCTGCCTTGCTGCAGGCCAGGCTGCCCTTGGCCTTCTTGGCCCCCTGGGCACACTGCAGGCTCATGTTCAGCCTACCATCAACCAGCACCCCCAGCTCCCTCTCTGCCTGGCTGCTCTCAGCCACTCTGCCCCCAGCCTGTAGCACTGCCTGGGGTTGCTGTGGCCAAAGTGCAGCCCCTGGCACTTGGATGTGTTCAATCTCCTGCCCTTGGCCTCTGCCCCTCTGCCCAGCCTGTTGAGGTCCCTCTGCAGAGCCTCTCTACCCTCCAGCAGATCAACTCCTGCCCCCAGCTTGCTGTCAGCTGCAAACTCACTGCTGAGGGACTCACTGCCCTCATCCAGATCATCAATGAAGATGTTACAGAGCATGGGGCCCAGCACTGATCCCTGGGGCACCCCACTGGTGCCTGGCTGCCAGCTGCCTGTGGCACCATTCACCACCACCCTCTGGGCTCAGCCTCCAGCCAGTTCCTCACCCAGCTCAGAGTGCTGCTGCCCCAGCCTGGGGCTGACAGCTTGGCCAGCAGCTTGCTGTGGGGGCCAGTGCCAAAGGCCCTTGCTGAAGGCCCAAACCTGCCCCTGGCATTCGAGGTGCAGCCTCCCCAGCAGCCACAAACTTTTTGCTGGCAAAAATACTTCCCGGGAGCAGCCTTGGCTGCTGGGGGTTACAGCCAGGGCTGCTGAGAGGCTTTCCCCTCCTAGGCACAGGAAGGGGGCTGGGTTGGGCCCTGCTGAGGGAAGCAGGGATGAAGGAGTGAGCTGCAGGCTGCTCAGAGCTGTTTCCTGGCCCTTGCAGGCAGAGCAGCGTGACAACAGGGAGTATTTTTAGAGGCCAGCTGCCTGCCACGCAGAAGGAAAGCAGCAGACAGGCAGGAGAGGGCTGAGTGATGCTTCCCCCTCCCTTTGCCCAGTGTTTTCCTTCCTCTCAGGATGGGGCTGCTGGGGGTGAGGAGCTCCCCCATCCCCTGCACCTCTTTGCTGCCCTGAGAGGCAGCCGGCGTGGTTCTGCCCCTCGGCTTCGTGCCTCCCGTCGCGGCTCCCCGGCTCGGGGGTGGCGCTGGGGGCTCTGCTGGGGGGGCAGGGGGCAGATGACTGCCTCACAGCTTTGGGCTGGTGGGGATTGGAGGGTTTGGAAGGGCCCTTGTCACCAGCAAGGGAGGGCACACAGTGTCTGCTGCAGCCGGGGTCGTCGTGATTCGTTCGGGAGCTCCCCCGAGGAGGTGGTGGAGCTGGGAGGGGGATCGGAGCCCCCTTTCAATCTGTGCAGCCAAGACCTGTGCAGCTTGGAGCTGGGGAAAAGGGGAGGTGGGCTCCAGCCAGAGGGCTTTTAAACTGCCCCCCTGCAGGGAGGGTGAATCATAGAAGGGTAGGGGGTTAGAGAGCACCTCCAGAGAGCGTTGAGCCCAACTGCCCTGCAGAATCGCCTGGGGCAGGTCACGCAGGGACACATCCAGATCCAGGGTCTCCTTCCAGAGAAGGAGACTCCACACAGCCTCTCTGGGCAGCCTGCTCCAAGCCTTCAGCATTCCCACCCCACAGAAGGTGTTCTTCTCCTGTTCAGATGGAGGAGAGCCCCCTGGGTTCCAGTTCGTATCCACTGCCCCCTGTCTTGTCACAGGGCAGCGTTGAAAAGAGCCTGACCCCTTCTTGTTGCCACCCACCCTTCAGCTGTCTATAGACATTAATAAGATCCCTCCTCAGGCTTTCCTTCTCCAGACTAAACAGACCCAGCACTCTCAGCCTTTCCTCATCAGATGGCCTGGTCCCTTCATCATCCTCATAGTCCCCATTGGATACTCTCCACTGTATCCCTGTCCCTCTTCGCCTGGGGAGCCCAGAACTGGACACAGTACTCCACATGTGGTCTCACTGAGGCAGGCAGTATGGGATGGGGATGGTTTTAGGGCCAGGCATCTCTTGAGCTGGTGCTTAAGGATGGGGTGAGCCAGAGCCTCCCCGTTGCTCCAGGTTATCCCCACCTCCATCTTGCTCCTTGGAAGCTGTGGCCCATCTGCTTGTTTGTTGCAAGGTTGGTGTCATAGCCTGCCCCAAGCCTGCTGTCTGCCTGGATCTCCTCCTTCTGAGGGTGCTTGTAGATGCTTTTGATTTCCTGTTGTTCCTTGTAGCCAGGTGTGAAGCAGGCAGTGCTCTGCAGCTGCTCCTGGGTGAGTGTCTGCTGGGGGGGACTCTGCTTCCCACTTAGTGTCATAGTATCAGTCAGGGTTGGAAGGGACCACAAGGATCAGCCAGTTCCAGCCCCCCTGCCATGGGCAGGGACACCCCACACTACATCAGGCTGTCCAGAGCCTCATCCAGCCTGGCCTTAAACACCCCCAGGGACAGAGCCCCAACCACCTCCCTGGACAACCCATTCCAGGGCTGCACCACTCTCCTGGGGAAGAACTTCCTCCTCCCCTCCAGCCTCAATCTCCCCACCCCCAGCTTCATTCCATTCCCCCCAGTCCTATCACTCCCTGAGATCCTCAGCAGTCCCTCCCCAGCCTTCTTGGAGCCCCCTGCAGATCCTGGAAGGCCACAATGAGGTCACCTCAGAGCCTTCTCTTCTCCAGGCTGAACAGCCCCAACTCCTTCAGTCTGTCCTCACAGCAGAGCAGCTCCAGCCCTCTGCTCATCCTCCTGGCCCTGCTCTGGACACCTTCCAGCCCCTCCAGATCCCTCTTGGGATAGGGGCTCCAGAACTGGAGGCAGGACTCCAGGTGGGGTCTCCCCAGAGCTGAGCAGAGGGGGAGAATCACCTCCCTGGCCCTGCTGGCCACACTCCTCTTGCTGCAGCCCAGGCTCTGCTTGGCTTTCTGGGCTGCAAGTGCACACTGAGAGCTCCTGCTGAGCTTCTCCTCCCCCAGCACCCCCAAGGCTCTCTCCTCAGGGCTGCTTTCCAGCCAGTCCCTGCCCAGCCTGCATTTGTGCCTGCCATTGCCTCCACCCAGCTGCAGGACCCTGCCCTTGGTCCTGTTGAACCTCCTGAGGTTGGCTTGTGCCCACCTCTCCAGCCTGCCCAGCTCCCTCTGGATGGATCCCTTCCCTCCAGCTGCCTGCTGCCCCACACAGCTTGGTGTCATCAGCAACCCTGCTGAGGGTGCCCTCAGTGCCACTGTCCATGGCACCCACAGAGATGTTGAGCAAGCCTGGTCCCAGGAGTGATCCCTGAGGGACTCTGCTTGTCCCTGGCTTCCCCTGGGCCATGGACCCATGGACAGCCACTCTCTGGGTGCAGCTATCAATCCAGTTCTGTATCCATCCAGTGGTCACCCATCACCCCCCTGTGTCACCAGCCTGGAGAGCAGGCTGTGGTGCAGGACAGTGACCAAAGCTTTGCTCAGGCCCAGGGAAAGGATATCAGCTGCTCTCCCCTCAGCTCTGCATGTTGTTACCTTCCCAGCTCTGGAAGTGCTCCTCTGCTTGTTACCTTGGTGTTTTTCCTTTCTCCTGGGGAAGAGACATCCCACAGCTGGGAGCTTTGTCATCTGCAGCCCCACTGCCCCCCTCCTGCCCCCAGCTGCCTGTGAGGCAGTGTGGCCTTTCTCATGGTTGAGGGTGGCACACCTTGAAGAGAAGGAGAGGCACTAGCAGAGAAGGTGGCACAGCTGAACAGGGCTTTGCTTACCTGTAGGAGGACCTGGCATGGGCAGGCCCTGGTGCTCACCAAGGGGTTCATTCCTTCCTCTGTGTTGTGAGGGTTCAGCTCCCAGAGCTGCTCTGTCTGCCAGCCACCTCCATGCTGCCAAGGCAGCTGGGGAGTGCCTGGAGCAGGGCTGCTCGAGGGCAAGCCTTGTGCTGTGGCAGCCTCATCCCTGGCACAGGGCTGTCTCCCAAATCATGGAATGGATCATGGAATGGCTGGGGTTGGAAGGGACCTTAAGGATGAGCCAGTTCCAGCCCCCCTGCCACACCTTCCACTAGCCCAGGTTGCTCAAGGCCCTCTGGCTGGAGAAGGGGAGCTCCTGCTGCCTGGCTGAGCAGCTCAGTGCTGTGGAGCATGCCTCCCCTCCTGCTGCACCACACAGAGCAGAGCAGAGGTGTGTGATCACCCTGCAGATCCACACCTCCCTTTCCCTTTTCCTGCTCTCCTGGAAGCCTGGAGCCTTCCCCCTGGGTGGATGCAGACCCTCCTGGGGAGCGGGGCGATGCTCTCTGCCACCGCTGCGTTCCTGCCTGCTGCGAGGAGCTGGGGGCAGGTGAGGTTAGGGCTTGCTCTGCAGCATGCTTCTCCCTGGGGCTTATTTTTTTCCTCCAACAGTGTCTTTCTCCCTGCAGGAACCCCCAGTGCTAACTGCCTGGAAGCATTTCACAGCCATGCTCTGCCTGGGGGTGTAGCTGCTGGTGCCTTTGGAGCTCTTTGTTGCCTGCCGCTTAATAATTGCCCTATTTCTCCCCACCCTCCCCCAAAAGGCAGTGTTCTGGTTTTCCCACACACCCCAGGGGCTGGGGGGGTTCTCAGTGATGAAAACCAGTTGCCCCCCCAGTAGCTCCTGCCCCCTTGAGCCAGAGAGGAAATGCCTTGGGAGAAACCCTCCGCCGCTCCGCTGCCGTGGGAGGCCCAGGGAGGAGGTGACCCAGGAGCTGGATGGGATCGCTTCTCAGCGTGGCTGAGGTCAGCACTGGGCTCTGCTCCCTCTGCCAGCATGGCATGTCACCAAGGTGTCTCTGGAGTGTCCCTTCCTCCTCCCAGTGGGGTCAGCTGAGGCCTGAGGGAGCCTGGGCAGCACCGGGGCACGAGTTCTCTGCTTCGGGCAAACCCTGGGCTCGGAAGGGAGGTAGCCAAGGAGCTGCTGCTTCCCCCCACGGGGCTGGATCCAAGCTGTGTTTGGGAGTGGCTCAGGTCAGCCCTTTGGAGCAGCTCCAGAGCCTCCCCTGTGGATGGCTTAGTCAGGAGTGAGTCACCTCGCCGGCAGGTCCCCTCCTGGAGTTTCCTTGCTGCTCCCTCCCAGCCCTCCCAAGCCGACTCTTGCCCTTTCCTCTCCCACTGTGCTGCTGAGGGATCCCTGAGCTCCTTGATTCCAGCACCTGGGATTTCTCCCCCCCCTTCCTTGCCTCTTTGGCTCTGTGAAGCCTGCAGATGCTTGCCACCCACTGCAGGGCCTGCAGTTGGGCTTCATCCTTCACACAAGAGAGATTCAGGAGGGAAAGAAGCAGGCGTGGAGGCAAACCCTTTGGAAGTTCCCAGGCCTGCCTGCAGGATCCTTCTCCTCTCTGGGCAGTGAATTTGCAACCCCAAGCCTCCCTTGAGAGGTGAGGGAGCAGCCCCAGAGCAGCTCTTCTGCACACTGAGCTGGTCCCAGCCCGGGTTTTGTGAGTTGGATGAGCTCCTGACTCGGTCAGGTCAAGCCCTGCAGCCCAAGGGCAGGAGGCTGAGGTGTTAATGCCTTCACTGGGCTGTCACCCAGGACCCCTCTGCTTAACTTTGCAGTTCTCCAAGGAGGCTAAAATTAGCTGTGGGCTACACACTCTTCCTTATGAAGCCTGTTCCTAGCAGCTGGGGGAGTGTGTCTGCAGTAAAGTAGGGCTCACTGGATGCCAGGGTGACCCTGGGAGGTCTCCTTTCTCCTCCAGGCCTGGGGGAACCTGGCCCTGCAGCATTATCTGGGCTAGAGGAGGGAGATGCTCTGCATCTGTGCTGTAGGCACCTCTTCTGTGCAGAAGAGGGCAGCTGCAGCAAAGGGGCAATACTCAGACAGGCACAGGGGATGCTCAGGGTGCAGAGGCTGTTTGCCTATCTTCCCTGAGGACCTGTGTGCAAGGAGAGTGGCTCTGGGTGTCCTGTGGCCATACCTCCAGGCCTCTTTGCCCTCCTGCTTCCCAACATCCACGAGCTGGATGTGTCTTGCAGGGCTTTGGTGTCTCCCATCTGCTGAGGCTTGATGGCTCTGGGTGCTCTGGAGCAAACAGCCCTGTGGGGCTCCCTCTCTCACACCATCTACCTCTTCCCAACTCTTTGGCTTCCCTTGGAGCAGCTCCTGCAATCTGTTCTGCTTCTTTCCCATCTTCCCCCACCGCCCCCAGAAGAAACCAAGTGGCTAAAAAAAGCTCTCTCTGCCTCCTGGCTTGCAGCAAGCCAGCCCTGGGTGGCTGAGGCATGATGCCACTCAGCCCCTCCTGCCATCCCCCTGGCTCTAGAGACTTCTCGGTGGCATATCCGGAGCCCCAGCAGCTTTTCCTTGCTGCTGTGTCTCCTTTTCATGGCTGGGAGCTGGGTGGGGGTGGGCAGAGGAGTCTCCAAAGCCTGATTCCCTCAGGCACTCACTCAGGTGGTGCTGGCCTTGGCCAGCTCCATGATCCAGGGGCAGGTCCCTGCCACCCTGTGCTGGCACGTGGCCGACCTGACGGCGTGGGGGCTCTGCCAGGAGCCCCTGGGAGCCAGGGACAGCTTTTCTTGGAGGTTGGCCAGGGGCAGCTGCTTTTTGGGGTGCTGCTTCACATGACAGGAGTCTATTTTCTCCCCACTCAGCCAACTGGACTGACTCAGCAAGGCAGTGGTGAGGTGGGATGGAGCAGGAGCAGCCCTCTGCCAAGGCAGCAGCCTGTGCTGTTGGATGTTTTTTTGTCTCCCAAGTGGTGCCAGCCAGGAATGCCCCAGCTCAGCCATCAGAGAATCATGGAATTGTTTGGGTTGGAAGAGACCTTTCAGATCATCCAGTCCAGCCCTTAACCCAGCACTGCCAGCTCACCACTAAACCAAGTCCCTCAGCACCACCTCTGCAGGGCCTTTGAACCCCAGCAGGGAGGGGGACTCCACCACTGTGCTGGGCAGCCCTGTTCCAGGGCTTGACAGCCCTTTGGGGGAAGAAATTGTTCCTCATGTCCAACTGAACCTCTCCTGGCACAGCTTGAGGCCCTTTCCTCTTGTTCTGTTGCTTCTGCTTTGGGAGAAGAGCCCAACCCCCACCCAGCTCCAGCTTCCCTTCAGGGAGTTGCAGAGAGCCAGAAGGTCTCCCCTGAGCCTCCTCTTCTCCAGGCTAAGCAACCCCAGCTCCCTCAGCCTCTCCTCACAGGTCTCCCCTCAGCCTCCTCTTCTCAAGACTTAACCCCAGCTCCTTCAGCTGCTCCTTTCCAGCTCTGTTCTGCAGACCCTTTCCCAGCTTTGTTACCCTTCTCTGAACCCACTCCAGCACCTCACTGTCATCCTTGCAGTAAGGGGCCCCAAACTAAACCAAATATGTGAGGTGTGGCCTCACCAGTGCCCAGTACAGCTGGACAGTCCCTGCCCAGGTCCTGCTGGCCACACTGTTGCTGACCCAAGCCAGGATAGTGGTGGCCTTCGTGTTCCCCCTGCCTGGCTCACTGTCCAGAGCTGAGTGGCTGGCATCCCCCAGCCCTAGGAAGGTTGGATGTCTTGTTTCCACCCTGGGCCTGTCCTTTATGCTCTTCCCTACCTCCCTGCAGCCTGGAGTCAGGAGGAAGGACTCTTTTGAGGAGCTGGCAGAGGAGGCCCTGCAGTGCTTCCAGCCTAGGTGCCCCAGCTCCTCTCACCCCCTGTGCTGCAGAGGGACCAAGCCCCTTCACCTGCCAGGGCACTGGGGCTGTGCTGGGCTCCAGCTCCTCCACCAGCCCCTGCAGATGGTGCTGGTTCCTTCTGCAAGGCAAGTGGGTTTGGGCCTGATCCTGCTGGGTACCATGGCCCCCAGGCACTCAGTGCAGGTGCTTTGCTGGCAGAGGGAGTGTGGTCCTTAGTGGCACAGGTCTTTGGGGCAGCTTTGAGATACCTCCTGGTAGCTCCTGGTGCAAGGTGGCATCACCAGCTGCATGGCTCAGAGACTGGTAGAGCTTCAACTTCCATGGGGAGTGATGCCCTCAGGACAGCCAGCAGGTCCCTGTGGTGCCCAAGTGCTGGAGGTGGGCTCTGTGCTCTGCATGTGACATCTCCAGGAGATGTTAGGTCAGAATAGAATAGAAATAGAATTAACCAGGTTGGAAGAGACCTTTGAGATCATCAAGTCCAACCTCTCCCCCAGCACCATCAGATCAACTCAACCATGGCACCAAGGGCCTCAGCCAGGCTCTTCCTAAGCACCTCCAGGGCTGGGGACTCCACCACCTCCCTGGGCAGCACATCCCCAGGGCCAATCTCTCTTGCTGGGAAGAACCTCCTCCTAACATCCAGCCTAACCCTCCCCTGGCACAGCTTGAGACTGTGTCCTCTTGTTCTGGTGCTGCTTTCCTGGGAGAAGAGCCCAATCCCCACCTGGCTCCAACCTCCCTTCAGGGAGTTGCAGAGAGCAAGAAGGTCTCCCCTGAGCCTCCTCTTCTCCAGGCTCCAACCCCAGCTCCCTCAGCCTCTCCTCCCAGGGCTGTGCCCCAGACCCCTCCCCAGCTTTGTTGCCCTTCTCTGGACACCTTCCAGCAGCTCAACCTCTTTCCTAACCTGAGGAGCCCAGAACTGGACACAGGACTCAAGGTGAATGTCCTTGCTCTGCAGATACCCTTTGCTTGGCTGCTGAGGAGGACAACTCCTCTGTGCTGCCTTTCCTCCTGCAACCCATGAAGGGTAAGGGGAGAAAACGTGGGGAGTCCCTTCACCTTCCCCAGCCCCCTGTGCTTCTGCTTCACTCTGAGTGGGCTGACAGATGAAGTCTTTCAGTGTTTTCCTCCTGTCTGATCAGAGAGAATCCAACTCTTCCAGCCCCCACCTGGTGCTGGAGCAGCTGGTGCCATGGGGGAAGCCATGGGAGGAAGTTGGGTGCTCAGGCTTTGCTCAGCAGGGAGGAGGTACCAGGACTCTGCTTCACCTGCAAGCTTGGACCAGCTATCCCCTGTGTGTCTCTCATGACTGGGCACATCCTCACCTGGTGGAAGCCAGCTCCCTTGGCTGGGGGCCCAGGATGCTCTCTGGAGACACTGAGCTGGGCTGTGCAGTGGAGCTTTCCAGCTCTTCCATGGACCTTAAGCAGCCTGGGCTTACCCCTGAGCTCCCTGGGGCCTGGGGTGTCCCATGCTGGGGCTGGGCACTGTCAGAGGGACCCCTCCTGGGGCAGGCACCTCTGGGGAGCTGGTGCATGCAGGGCTCCTGTTCAGCCTGGGCAGCTGGGGGGCCCTTAGGTGAATGTCTCTCTGTCTGGAGAGGGTTGCTGAGCTTCAGAGAATCCCAGCATGGAGGGGCTGGAAGGGACCTCTGGAGATCACCCAGCCCAACCCCCCTGCTCAAGCAGGGCACCCACAGCTGCTTGCCCAGGGCCACAATGGCCAGGAGGGGGTTGGAAGCTCTCCAGACAAGGAGACTCCACAACCTCTCTGGGCAGCCTGCTCCAGGCCTCCAGCAGCCTCACACCAAAGAAGTTTCTCCTTCTGTTCAGATGGAACCTCCTGGCTGCCAGTTTGTGCCTGTTGCCCCTTGTCCTGTCCCTGGGCACCACTGACAAGGATCTGGCCCCAGCCTCTTGCCCCCCACAGCTCCTTTAGCTCTTGCTGAGCATTGCTCAGCTCCCCTCTGGGGCTGCTCTTCTGCAGGCTCTCAGCCCCAGGGCTCTCAGCCTTTGCTCTTCACAGAGCTGCTCCAGGCCCCTCAGCAGCTCTGCAGCCTCTGCTGGACTCTCTCCAGTAGTTCCCTGTCTCTCTTGAGCCCAGAACCTGGAGAGCCCAGAACCTTGGGGAGCCCAGAAGCTGGAGACAGTACTCCAGCTGTAGCCTCACCAGGGCAGAGCAGAAGGGGAAGAGAACCTGTCTGGCCTTGCTGGTCACACTCTTCTTAATGCCCCCCAGGAGACCATGGGTGTGCTGGCCCATGAGGGCAGCTTGTCCACCACACTGCCACCACCTTCTCCACAGAGCTGCTCCCCAGCAGGTCAGCTCCCACCACCACCACCACCCTTTACTGCTGCAGGGAGTTATTCTTGCCCAGGTCCAGGACCCTGCACTTGCCCTTGTTGAGCAGGCTGCAGCTGCTCCCCTGGCCTGGGCTGCTGCTGGGCACATCCTCCTCCTCCTCCTCCTGTCACTGGAGGTGTGACACTGATGCTCTCTGCATTTCAGCCAGCTGCTAAGGGGAGAACTGGCATCTCCCACCCCTGGGGTGATGCCACAGCTCCTGGCCAAGCTGCCAGCCTCTGGCTTGGATGGGAGCACACTGTGATGGGTGAGGAACTGGCTGGAGGCTGAGCCCAGGGAGTGGTGGTGAATGGTGCCACAGCCAGCTGGCAGCCAGGCACCAGTGGTGTGCCCCAGGGAGCAGTGCTGGGCCCCAGCCTGATCAATATCCTCATTGATGATCTGGAGGAGGGGATGGAGTCCCTCAGCAGTGAGTTTGCAGCTGACAGCAAGCTGGGGGCAGGAGTTGATCTGCTGGAGGGGAGAGAGGCTCTGCAGAGGGACCTGGACAGGCTGGGCAGATGGGCAGAGGCCAAGGGCAGGAGATTGAACACATCCAAGTGCCAGGGGCTGCACATTGGCCACAGCAACCCCAGGAAGAGCTACAGGCTGGGGGCAGAGTGGCTGAGAGCAGCCAGGCAGAGAGGGACCTGGGGGTGCTGGTTGATGGTAGGCTGAACAAGAGCCTGCAGTGTGCCCAGGCAGCCAAGAGGGCCAAGGGCAGCCTGGCCTGCATCAGGCAGAGTGTGGCCAGCAGGAGCAGGGAGGTCATCCTGCCCCTGTACACTGCACTGCTCAGGCCACACCTGGAGTCCTGTGTCCAGCTCTGGGCTCCTCAGGTCAGGAAAGAGGTTGAGCTGCTGGAAGGTGTCCAGAGAAGGGCAACAAAGCTGGGGAGGGGTCTGGGGCACAGCCCTGGGAGGAGAGGCTGAGGGAGCTGGGGTTGGAGCCTGCAGAAGAGGAGGCTCAGGGGAGACCTTCTTGCTCTCTGCAACTGCCTGAAGGGAGGTTGTAGCCAGGTGAGGGTTGGTCTCTTCTCCCAGGCAAGCAGCAGCAGAACAAGAGGACACAGTCTCAAGCTGTGCCAGGGGAGCTTCAGGCTGGAGGTTAGGAGGAAGTTTTACACAGAGAGAGTGATTGCCCATTGGGATGTGCTGCCCAGGGAGGTGGTGGAGTCCCCATCCCTGGAGGTGTTCAGGAGGAGACTTGATGGGGTGCTTGGTGCCATGGTTGAGTTGATTAGGTGGTGTTGGGTGATAGGTTGGACTGGATGATCTTGAAGGTCTCTTCCAACCTGGTTTATTCTATTCTATTCTATTCTATTCTATTCTATTCTATTCTATTCTATTCTATTCTATTCTATTCTGGGGGCAGTGGGGCTTGTCAGCAAGCCATCAGGAGGCACACTGAGCTCCCAGAAGGTTTGGCAAGGGACTGTGGACGTGGCAAGTGCCTTGCCCTGCAGTCAGAGATGGGCTTGCAGCTCCTGTGGAGCAGCCTCTTGCACTTGTAGGATGTGGTGTGACTGACCCCACCGCGGTGCTCAGTGCCTTCCCCAAGCCTTGCAGCTTGCTGCAGGCACCCCTTGTAGCCACAAGTGCTGGGAAATTCCCTCTCCCAGCTTCAGAAGCAATTCCTGCCAGGCCTGGCCATGGCTGTGTTTGGGTCTGTGATTACAGAGGGGTCAGAAAGAGCTTCACCCACCTGCCACCCCCAAAGCTGCCCCAGCAGCCCCTGTGGTGGTGCTTCCAGCACCAGCAGGGTTAAGCACAAGGCCTTTTCAGCTTGCAGAGGACCCGGTGGAGGTTTTCAGAGGTTCCCAGCCCTGCTTCACCCAGCTCTCTAAAATTAACCATGTAACCTTCCTAAAAATACTCAGAGGGCAGCAGCCCCTGGGGAGCACAGGCTCTTGCTCGCTCCTGGTTTCTAGAGCAGGCCATCAGGGAGATGAAGTCACCTGCCAGCCTGTGTCCTGCAGCCCTGGAAAAGCCCTGGGGCTCTCTCAGAAGCCCTCCTGCAAGGATCCAGGAGGCCAGGGCAGGAGCTGGACCTGCCCTTTCCAGGCCAGCCCGCTTCCCCCCAGCACCCTTCTCTAGCTCCTGGCCACAGCAGCTGCCTGCTGCCAGCCCCGGGGTTCGTGTGCTGCAGGGCAGCTGCCCCGGGAGGGAGGGAAGGAAGGAAGGATCCATGGCCTTTCCCCGGAGCATCCCCGGGGGTGGAGGAGGCCCAGGCAAGGAGGAATCGCTGAGCCCTTCCCCTCTCTCTCTCCCATTCTTTTTCAGGCGTGTGGGAGGAGGGCGGAAAGGGCTGGAGGAAGGAGGGAGGGAGGGAGGGAGGGAGGGAGCTGAATTTTCCATGAGCAGCTGTCAAAATGTAATCTCCTGCGTGGCTGGGGCCGGCAGCTTAGGCAGGATAAATTACCAGGGATTTCGGGGAGCATGGAAAATACCACGGCCTGGGAGGGGGGCTGGCTGCCTGGGGAGGGCCCCTTACAGCTGGGGGGGTCAGCTCTGGAGGCAGGGAGGGCTGGGGGGGAGGGGGGATGGATGGATGGAGGGATGGATGCTCCCAGGCGCTGAGCTCGGTGCCTGCCGCCGCCAGGTGCTGCCTGTCCCCTGCTGGCAGTGGCTTTCCCTCCGGAGGTCACCCGGGGAAGGGGTGAGAGACCCAGCCCTCTCCTCTGCTTCCCGTGGCAGGGGGCTCCCCACAGCCCCCCACTCCCTGCCCTGCAGTTGCTCTCGCAATGCCAAGGATCCGCGCCGACAGCTGGGGTGCAGGGCAGCTGCCCCCCCTGCCCCCCATCCCCTGGGGGCCCCCCTCGCCCCGGCAGCTCCTGGCTGCTGCTCAGCCCCAGCACTTGCCACAACTGCATTTGCATCACTTCAGTTCTTTTTCTCCCCCCCTCCCTCCCCCTTTCAGCTCGTGAAATGGAGAGCCAGGAACTTGTGTGTGTGAGCTGCTGAGCTTGGCTCGGCCCCCAGCCCTGCCTGGCAGCCGGCGGCTGGGGCTGCAGCGTGCCCGGGCAGGCTGCTGGCCTTGGAGCCTGGGCCCCTCAGCCTGCCCCCATGTCCTGGCTGTGGGGCTGTGGGTTGAGCCTGGGCCCCTCAGCCTGTCCCCATGTCCTGGCTGTGGGGCTGTGAGTTGAGCCTGGGCCCCTCAGCCTGCCCCCATGTCCTGGCTGTGGGTTGAGCCTGGGCCCCTCAGCCTGCCCCCATGTCCTGGCTGTGGGGCTGTGGGTTGAGCCTGGGCCCCTCAGCCTGCCCCCATGTCCTGGCTGTGGGGCTGTGGGTTGAGCCTGGGCCCCTCAGCCTGCCCCCATGTCCTGGCTGTGGGGCTGTGAGTTGAGCCTGGGCCCCTCAGCCTGCCCCCATGTCCTGGCTGTGGGGCTGTGAGTTGAGCCTGGGCCCCTCAGCCTGCCCCCATGTCCTGGCTGTGGGGCTGTGGGTTGAGCCTGGGCCCCTCAGCCTGCCCCCATGTCCTGGCTGTGGGGCTGTGGGTTGAGCCTGGGCCCCTCAGCCTGCCCCCATGTCCTGGCTGTGGGGCTGTGGGTTGAGCCTGGGCCCCTCAGCCTGTCCCCATGTCCTGGCTGTGGGGCTGTGGGTTGAGCCTGGGCCCCTCAGCCTGCCCCCGTGTCCTGGCTGTGGGGCTGTGGGTTGAGCCTGGACCCCCCTGTCTGTCCTCATGTCCTTGCCATGGGGCTGTGGGTTGAGCCTGGGCCCTTCAGTGTGTCCCCATGTCCTTGCCATGGGGCTGTGGTGGCAGTGGGGGTCCCTGCCCCCCAGCCAGCTGGGCAGGGAGCACTGCAGAGCTGGCTGTTGGTGCTGGCTATTTATAACGGTGCTAAAGCTGCCCCAGCCAGGAGAGAGGTCTGGAGACAAGGCAGCAGCCACAGCCTGCACAGGGCCCTGCTCTGTCCTCTGGCTCCTGCTGCCTGCACAGGGCCCTGCTCTGTCCTCCAGCTCCTGCTGCCTGCACAGGGCCCTGCTCTGTCCTCCAGCTCCTGCTGCCTGCACAGGGCCCTGCTCTGTCCTCCGGCTCCTGCTGCCTGCACAGGGCCCTGCTCTGTCCTCTGGCTCCTGCTGCCTGCACAGGGCCCTGCTCTGTCCTCCGGCTCCTGCTGCCTGCACAGGGCCCTGCTCTGTCCTCTGGCTCCTGCTGCCTGCACAGGGCCCTGCTCTGTCCTCTGGCTCCTGCTGCCTGCACATGGCCCTGCTCTGTCCTCTGGCTCCTGCTGCCTGCACAGGGCCCTGCTCTGTCCTCCAGCTCCTGCTGCCTGCACAGGGCCCTGCTCTGTCCTCCAGCTCCTGCTGCCTGCACAGGGCCCTGCTCTGTCCTCCGGCTCCTGCTGCCTGCACAGGGCCCTGCTCCATCCTGGGCTCTGGTGCCTGTCGTGCCCCAGCAGCCATGGGCTGGACAGTCTCATCTGGTCCTCCTCTCCCTTTGCCCTGGTTGCACATCTCCTAGGATGCCTTTGGGTGCTGCCAGATCTGGGGCAGCTGTTTAAAATAACACCCTGGCACAGAAAAGGGGGGAGCAGCGAGAACGAGGTCTTCCCAGGCGCCGCGCAGGGGACGGAACCTGCCCTCTGCCAATGTCTTGCCCTTAACACCGGGTTCACAGCCCAGACACCTCTTCCAAAGGGAGCCCTCCACAGCTGCCCCCTTCCAGGAGCTTGCTGCTGGAAAGCAGCCCCCAGAGCTTTCCCCCAGCAGGGGCTGGCAGCTGTGGTGCTGGCAGACCGACCGCCGGATCGGGTCCGGCCGGGCCGCGCGGGCTGCCAGGGGACCCAGGGGATGGGGAAGGTGTCTGACAGGGGGAGGCTGGTTGGGTCTTGCAGGAGGCAGGCTGAGAGGCTATCTGAGCCTGCTCTATAAATACACCAGGCAAGTAAACACTTGGGAGGAGGAAAAACCCAACTGTGTTCAGCTGCTGGGCACTGCTGCCCCAGGGGATGCATCGGTCAGGAGTAAAATTAGGCTGGAGGGGGGGAAGGCAAGTTGGGGCTGCTGCCCTGGAGGCTCTGGCTGCTGGCACTGCCCTTTTGGCCAGGGCCTGGTGCAAGGACCCCACAGCAAAACCTGGCTGAGGTAAAGCCCCAGCCCCTGTGGCTCAGGGGCTCCTTGTTGGAGCAGGTGCCTTTAAAGCCAGGCCCCACCAGCCATAATGCTCAGCCTTGCTGTGCCCCTTCTGTGGAATGGGATGGAATGGGATAGGATGGAATGGAATAGGATAGGATAGGATAGGATAGGATAGGATAGGATAGGATAGGATAGGATAGGATAGGATAGGATAGGATAGGATAGGATAGGGTAGGATAGGATGGAATGGAATGGAATGGAATGGAATGGAATGGAATGGAATGGAATGAAATAGAATTAATCAGGATGGAAAAGACCTTTGAGATCATCCAGTCCAACCTATCACCCAGCACCATCTGATCAACTCAGCCATGGCACCAAGTGCCTCAGCCAGGCTCTTCCTAAACACCTCCAGGGGTGGGGACTCCACTACCTCCCTGGGCAGCACATCCCCAGGGCCAATCTCTCTTGCTGGGAAGAATTTCTTCCTAACATCCAGCCTGAACCTCCCCTGGCACAGCTTGAGACTGTGTCCTCTTGTTCTGATGCTGCTTGCCTGGGAGAAGAGACCAACCCTCACCTGGCTACAACCTCCCTGCAGGGAGTTGCAGAGAGCAAGAAGGTCTCCCCTGAGCCTCCTCTTCTGCAGGCTCCAACCCCAGCTCCCTCAGCCTCTCCTCACAGGGCTGTGCTCCAGACCCCTCCCCAGCTTTGTTGCCCTTCTCTGGACACCTTCAAGTCTCTCAATGTCCTTCCTAACCTGAGGAGCCCAGAACTGGACACAGGACTCAAGGTGTGGCCTGAGCAGTGCTGAGCACAGGGCGGGATGAGCTCCCTGCTCCCTCTGGAGGGGCAGGAGGTGGCATCTTTGTCCTAGGCTGTCACCCAGGGAGCTGGGAAAGGAATCAGAGAGTTGTCAGGGTTGGAAAGGACCTCAAGGAGTATCCAGTTCCAACCCCCCTGCCACGGGCAGGGACACCTCACACTAGAGCAGGCTGCTCAGAGACCACCTCCAGCCTGGCCTTAAACCCCTCCAGGGGCTGAGGCTTCCAACGATTGGTGTTTATCACCGTGGCTAACGAGAGGCTGCTTGGGTGTTCGAGCAGCGTTCCAGGCTGTTTGCAGGGCAGAGGTCTGAGCTGTGCCTCCCTTTGAAGCCACCCACAGCTCTTCCTTCCTAGGGAGTCAAAACTAATGCCCTCCCCACGGCCACGCGGTGGCAAACGAGAACCTGATTCATCCTGAGGTGATCTGTGTGCCTGCCTGCCCTCTCTCCTCTCCTGAGCAGCCCTTGCATGGATGTGAGGGCAGCACTTGAGCAGCGCTGCAGGCAAACCTGAGCTGCTTTGAGCAGGCAGGTCCTTAAATTACCCTCTCTGCAGGCAGGGAATGGCTGAGTGTTGTGCTGCACAGCCACGCTGGCACACTGGGTGTTGTGGTGCCACAGTGGCACACTGGGTGTTGTGGTGCCATGGTGGCACACTGGGTGTTGTGCTGCACAGCCACGCTGGCACACTGGGTGTTGTGCTGCCATGGTGGCACACTGGGTGTTGTGGTGCCATGGTGGCACACTGGGTGTTGTGCTGCACAGCCACGCTGGCACACTGGGTGTTGTGGTGCACAGCCACGCTGGCACACTGGGTGTTGTGCTGCCACGCTGGCACACTGGGTGTTGTGGTGCACAGCCACGCTGGCACACTGGGTGTTGTGCTGCCATGGTGGCACACTGGGTGTTGTGGTGCCATGGTGGCACACTGGGTGTTGTGCTGCACAGCCACGCTGGCACACTGGGTGTTGTGCTGCCATGGTGGCACACTGGGTGTTGTGGTGCCATGGTGGCACACTGGGTGTTGTGCTGCACAGCCACGCTGGCACACTGGGTGTTGTGCTGCACACCCACGCTGGCACACTGGGTGTTGTGCTGCCATGGTGGCACACTGGGTGTTGTGGTGCCATGGTGGCACACTGGGTGTTGTGCTGCACAGCCACGCTGGCACACTGGGTGTTGTGCTGCCATGGTGGCACACTGGGTGTTGTGCTGCACAGCCACGCTGGCACACTGGGTGTTGTGGTGCCATGGTGGCACACTGGGTGTTGTGCTGCACAGCCACGCTGGCACACTGGGTGTTGTGGTGCCATGGTGGCACACTGGGTGTTGTGCTGCACAGCCACGCTGGCACACTGGGTGTTGTGGTGCCATGGTGGCACACTGGGTGTTGTGGTGCCATGGTGGCACACTGGGTGTTGTGGTGCACAGCCACGCTGGCACACTGGGTGTTGTGGTGCAAATCTATGGTGGCAGTGGTGGCACACTGGATGTTGTGGTGCACACCCATGCTGGCACACTGGATGTTCTGGTGCCATGGTGGCACACTGGATGTTCTGGTGCCAATGTATGGTGGCAGTGGTGGCACACTGGATATTCTGGTGCCATTGTAGCACACTGGATGTTCTGGTGCCATGCTGGCACACTGGATGTTCTGGTGCCATTGTATGGTGGCAGTGGTGGCACACTGGATATTCTGGTGCCATTGTAGCACACTGGATTTTCTGGTGCCATGCTGGCACACTGGATGTTCTGATGCCAATGGGTGGTGGCAGTGGTGGCACACTGGATGTTCTGGTGCCATGGTGGCACACTGGATGTTCTGGTGCCAATGTGTGGTGGCAGTGGTGGCACACTGGATGTTCTGGTGCACACCATGGTGGCACACTGGACGTTCTGGTGCCAATGTATGGCACACTGGATGTTCTGGTGCCAATGTAGCACACTGGATGTTCTGGTGCCAATGTGTGGTGGCACACTGGATGTTCTGATGCCATTGTAGCACACTGGATGTTCTGATGCCAATGTGTGGTGGCAGTGGTGGCACACTGGATGTTCTGATGCCATTGTAGCACACTGGATGTTCTGGTGCCAATGTGTGGTGGCAGTGGTGGCACACTGGATGTTCTGGTGCACACCATGGTGGCACACTGGATGTTCTGGTGCCAATGTATGGCACACTGGATCTTCTGGTGCCAATGTATGGCACACTGGATCTTCTGGTGCCAATGTGTGGTGGCAGTGGTGGCACACTGGATGTTCTGATGCCATTGTAGCACACTGGATGTTCTGGTGCCATGGTGGCACACTGGATGTTCTGGTGCCATTGTAGCACACTGGATGTTCTGGTGCCATGCTGGCACACTGGATGTTGTGGTGCACACCCATGGTAGCACACTGGATGTTCTGGTGCCAATGTGTGGTGGCAGTGGTGGCACACTGGATGTTCTGGCGCACACCATGGTGGCACACTGGATGTTCTGGTGCCAATGTATGGTGGCAGTGGTGGCACACTGGATGTTCTGATGCCATGCTGGCACACTGGATGTTCTGGTGCCAATGTATGGCACACTGGATGTTCTGGTGCCAATGTATGGTGGCAGTGGTGGCACACTGGATGTTCTGATGCCATTGTAGCACACTGGATGTTCTGGTGCCATTGTAGCACACTGGATGTTCTGGTGCCAATGTATGGCACAGTGGATGTTCTGATGCCAATGTATGGTGGCAGTGGTGGCACACTGGATGTTTTGATGCCATTGTAGCACACTGGATGTTCTGGTGCCAATGTGTGGTGGCAGTGGTGGCACACTGGATGTTCTGGTGCACACCATGGTGGCACACTGGATGTTCTGGTCTCAATGTATGGCACACTGGATGTTCTGGTGCCAATGTATGGCACACTGGATGTTCTGGTGCCAATGTAGCACACTGGATGTTCTGGTGCCAATGTATGGTGGCAGTGGTGGCACACTGGATGTTCTGGTGCCATTGTAGCACACTGGATGTTCTGGTGCCAATGTGTGGTGGCAGTGGTGGCACACTGGATGTTCTGGTGCCAATGTATGGCACACTGGATGTTCTGGTGCACACCATGGTGGCACACTGGATGTTTTGGTGCCAATGTATGGCACACTGGATCTTCTGGTGCACACCATGGTGGCACACTGGACGTTCTGGTGCCAATGTATGGCACACTGGATCTTCTGGTGCACACCATGGTGGCACACTGGACGTTCTGGTGCCAATGTATGGCACACTGGATCTTCTGGTGCACACCATGGTGGCACACTGGATGTTCTGGTGCCAATGTATGGCACACTGGATCTTCTGGTGCACACCATGGTGGCACACTGGATGTTCTGGTGCCATTGTAGCACACTGGATGTCCTGGTGCACACCATGGTGGCACACTGGACGTTCTGGTCTCAATGTATGGCACACTGGATGTTCTGATGCACACCCATGGTGTCAGTGGTGGCACACACGACCCCAGCTGTGTCAGCCTTGCTGTGCTGGCCAGGGCCAAAGCACATGGCCCTGAACTGGCTGTGGTGGGAGGGCAGGGAGTGCTGGGCAGGTGGCCTGCAGGGCCGCCTGGGGATGTTTGGGGTTTAGGAAGCTGGTTTTAGGACAGCACACTTGGTGGCACTGGGGACGATAGCAGTCTGTGCAGCTTGAGCAGGCGGGGGCACCAGCGAGGTACCCTGGCACCTGCTGGGCATCCTCCAAGCAGAGACAGAGCCAGCTTTGCCCGAGAGCCCGGGTCCCCAGGCAGGTCCAGGCGGCGAGACACAACCCAAGCTCTGTCTGGGACGCCACCTTGCACGGCTCCCAGCTCCTGGAGGCTTTTGGCCGGCGTCGGAGGGGCGAGCGCCCGACCTCCCGGCGGCCAGCAGCGGGAGGCGCTGGGCGCGCAGGGCTCCGGCCCGCCTCACCCTCTGCCGTCAGCCTCCCTCCTGGCAGCGCCGCTGGCGCAGCCCCGCGGGGCCGAGCTCCGGCCGCGCCGCCCTGGCGCGGGGCCGTGCCCCCTGCCCTCGCCAGCCGCGGGGCGCTGCGCGGCCCGGGCCGCTCCTCGCCCTTTAAGGCCCAGCAGCAGCTGCCGGCCACGTGTGCGCCGCCTTGGCACAGGCCGGCTGCCCTCTGCGTGAGGGGCCGGGGGACGGCGGGCACCAGCTGGGGTGGCTGTGCCCTGTGGGGTGCCCGCGTCCACCCCCCCGCGGCGCTGCCGGCGGCTGGCACAGGATGAGCGGGTGCCCGGCGGGCGCTGCGCGGGGTGCGTGCCACCATGCAGGCGGCAGGTGAGGAGCTGCCCTGCCCGGCCGTGCCCTCAGGGGGCCGCCCGGGCTGCTGGGGAGGACTCTTCCATCCGCCGGGCCGCTCGCTGAGAGCTCCTCTCCCTCTCTCTCCCTCTCCCCGCTCTCCCTCGCAGGTTTCAAGTGCCCCATTTGCTCCAAGTCCGTGGCTTCTGACGAGATGGAAATGCACTTTATCATGTGTCTGAGCAAACCTCGCCTCTCCTACAACGGTAAGGGCTGGGGGCCAGGCTCCGCGGGGGACGCCGCAGCCTCCCTTCCGCCGCGGGCCCCCTCCGGCCAGGCCGCAGGGGAGGCTTGCCCCAGGCTGCGTAGAGTCACAGAGCTGTCAGGGTTGGAAGGGACCTCAAGGCTCAGCCAGTTCCAACCCCCACCCCCCCCGCCCCGCCCCGGGCAGGGACACCTCACGCCAGAGCAGGTTGCTGAGAGCCACCTCCAGCCTGCAGGGAGGTTCTCAAGGCCGGGGGAGGGCTGGGGGCCAGGCTCCGCAGGGGACGCCGCGTCCTTCCTTCCGCCTCGGGAGGGCCCTGGGCAGGCCCCGGAGGCTTGCGGCAGGCAGCATGGGCGAGCGGCTGGGCAGGGCTTGCCAAGAGGGCTGTGCTCCAGCAGGCTGCTGCTGCTGCTGCCGAGGCCCTGCCCTGCTGCCCTGGCGCCGCTCAGCGCTGCTGCTCCCGCTTGGGGTCCTGCTGGGACACGGCTCCCTCGCTGCGTTGCTGCTGGCCAGGCGTCACAGAATCCCAGCGGTTGGAAGGGACCTCTGGAGCTCGCCCAGTCCAGCAGGACACCCGCAGCAGCTTGCCCAGGAGCACAATGGCCAGGGGGGGGGATTGGAATCTCTCCAGAGGTGGAGGCTCCACAACCTCTCTGGGCAGCCTGCTGTAGTCGCCCTCCAAAGTGAAGAAGGTTTTTCTCGTGGTCAGATGGACGAACACAGGCGAGGTCCTGCCCGGCTGGGGCAGGGGATGTTTGTCCTCCCAGGCTGCCCCTCCGAGCGGAGCAAGGCTTGCTGGGTTGGGCACTGGTCTGCAAGCTCCTGCACCTCCCATCCTCTCTCCTGACCGCTGGCCAGGGAGCGACGCTCATCCCCGCCTTGCTTGGGTGCCAGGGGCAGGGCACCACCCTGGGCCTCGACCTGAGCCCTCCTGCCAGTGTTGCCAGTTGGCTGCCTCACCCTAACTGCCTCCCTGGAGGTGGCCACGGGCTTCCCTCCACCCCAGGAAGGGGAAGGCCATGGGGGACCCCATCTCAGCACTGCCCTCTCCTCCCCTCCCAGATGACGTGCTGACCAAGGATGCCGGCGAGTGCGTGATCTGCCTGGAGGAGCTGCTGCAGGGGGACACGATAGCCAGGCTGCCCTGCCTCTGCATTTATCACAAAAGGTATGGAAGCTGCCTGGGTGGCAGGGGGGACAGGCAGGGACCTCCCAGGCGTGGTGGTGACACCCTCTCCTCTCTGCAGCTGTATAGACTCATGGTTTGAAGTGAACAGATCTTGCCCGGAGCATCCTTCTGATTGACCTGCCGGGCCTGCTTGCTGACTTCTCTCTTAAGGTGGGCATGCTGTGGCCAGGGGCTGCTTGAGCCAATCTTCCTCTGCTGGCTTCAAATCCTGGGCCAGGAGAGTGGGATGGGGTGGGGTGGGATGGGATGGGACTTTGTAGGGTGTCAGGTGGTGATAGGACTTAGGGGGAATGGATCCAAGCTAGAGGAGGGGGGATTTAGATTAGACATTAGGAAGAATGTGTCCAGAGAAGGGCCACGAGGGTCAGCAGAGGGCTGGAGCTGCTCTCCTGTGAGGACAGGCTGGGAGAGTTGGGGCTGTTCAGCCTGGAGAGGAGAAGGCTCTGAGGAGACCTTATTGTGGCCTTCCAATGTCTGAAGGGTGTTACAAGAAAGCTAAGGGAGGGACTTGTTAGGGTGTTGGGTAGTGATAGGACTGGGGGGGATGGAGCAAAAGGAGAAGTGGGGAGATTGAGATTGGCTGTGAGGAAGAAGTTCTTCCCCAGGAGGGTGGTGAGAGCCTGGCACAGGTTGCCCAGGGAGGTAGTGGAAGCCTTAATCCCTGGAGGTGTTGGAGGCCAGGCTGGATGTGGGTCTGAGCAACCTGCTGTGGTGTGAGGTGTCCCTGCCCATGGCAGGGGGGTTGGAACTGGCTGAGCCTTGAGGGCCCTTCCAGCCCTGACAGTTCTGTGTGTGTGATGGGGATGGGATGGGGATGGGATGGAATGGGGTGGGATGGGATGGGATAGGATGGGGTGGAATGGGATGGGATGAGATGAGATGAGATGGGATGGGATGGGGTGAAATGGGATGGGATAGGATGGGGTGGGGTGGGATGGGATGGGATGGGATAGGATGGGGTGAAATGGGATGGGATAGGATGGGGTGGGGTGGGATGGGATGGGATGGGATGGAGATGGGGTGGGATGAGATGAGATGCAATGGAGATGAGATGAGATGAGGTGGGATGGGATGGGGATGGGATGGGATGGGGATGAGATGGGGTGAAATGGGATGGGATAGGATGGGGTGGGATGAGATGGGATGGGATGGGATGGGATGGGATGGGATGGGATGGGATGGGGATGGGATGGGGTGAAATGGGATGGGATAGGATGGGGTGGGATGAGATGGGATGAGATGGGATGGGATGGGATGGGATGGGATGGGATGGGATGGGATGGGATGGGATGGGATGGGGATGGGATGGGGTGAAATGGGATGGGATAGGATGGGGTGGGATGAGATGGGATGAGATGGGATGGGATGGGATGGGATGGGATGGGATGGGATGGGATGGGATGGGATGGGATGGGGATGGGATGGGATGGGGATGGGATGGGGTGAAATGGGATGGGATAGGATGGGGTGGGATGAGATGGGATGAGATGGGATGGGATGGGATGGGATGGGATGGGGATGGGATGGGATGGGGTGAAATGGGATGGGATAGGATGGGGTGGGGTGGGGTGGGATGGGATAGGGTGGGATGAAGTGAAATGGGATGGGATGGGTTGGGATGAGATGAGGTGGGGTGGGATGGAGTGGGGTGGGATGAGATGGAGTGAAATGGGATGGGATAGGATAGGGTGGGGTGGGGTGGGATGGGATGGGATGGGATGGGATGAGATGGGATAGGATGGGGATAGGATGGGATGGGGATGAGATGGGGTGAAATGGGATGGGATAGGATGGGGTGGGATGAGATGAGGTGGGATGGGATGGGATGGGGATGGGATGGAGTGAAATGGGATGGGATAGGGTGGGATGAAGTGGGATGGGTTGGGATGAGATGGGGTGGGGTGGGATGAGATGGGGTGAAATGAGGTGGGATAGGATGGGGTGGGATGAGATGAGATGAGGTGGGATGGGATGGGATGGGATGGGATGGGATGGGATGGGATGGGATGGGGTGAAATGGGATGGGATAGGGTGGGATGAAGTGAAATGGGATGGGATGGGCTGGGATGAGATGGGGTGGGGTGGGCTGAGATGGGGTGAAATGAGGTGGGCTGGCCTGAAATGAGGTGGGATAGGATGGGGTGGCCACAGGTCCTCCTCACCTGAGCTGGTCTCTCTCTCTCCCCTCACAGGGCACCTTGCTATACCTGCTGTACCTCCTCTCCCCGTTCCCCCTTTGCCCCGCCTGGAGTTTTGGGCTGACTTTAAATTCCTCAAGAAGACACAAATAAAAACCCAGAAAAACAAACAAACAAACAAACACTTGAATCCACTTGGGACAACAAGAGAATTTTAGTTTGTTTTGGGGCTTGGTGGGGGTTTTTTTTGTATTATTATTATTATTATTATTAATTATTTTATTTTGCTTATTTTGTTCTTGTTGAGGGTTTTGGAGGCTTGGGTTTTGTTCCTTTCATTTTTTCTCCCCCCCCCTTGTTGTTTGGTTTGGGTTTTATTATTATTATTATTATTATTATTATTATTATTATTATTATTATTATTATTATTATTATTAATTATTTAAAAGCTTTGAAAGTGGAAAAAAAAAAAAAAAACAAAGAAAGAAGCATCCAAGAGAAGACAGAGTGAGGAAAAAAAAAAACCCACCACAACCCCACCGCAACAGCAAACAAAACAAA
Organism: Dryobates pubescens; assembly: GCF_014839835.1. Classification (NCBI taxonomy): domain Eukaryota; kingdom Metazoa; phylum Chordata; class Aves; order Piciformes; family Picidae; genus Dryobates; species Dryobates pubescens. The sequence continues at coordinate 2,266,853 of NC_071630.1, forward strand.
AGCGGCGGCGGAGGGACTCTGCTCTCCCCTCCACGGCCGCTGGTCAGCGAGGAGAGAGCTCTTGCCTGCCCCCAGGGACGGACGCCCCTCGGCCGAACCCCTGCCATGATGTTTGGCTTTGCTCCCCGGAAGGCCGGGGGACAGCTGCCGGGGGGACAGCCGGCCAAACGGAGCACCGCGCGGTTCTCACCGGCAACCTCTCCTCCCCTCCTCCCAGCCCGCCCGCCCGGGCTCGCCCGGGGGCTCTGCTCGGATTTTTTTGCACTGACTCAACAGGAATTTTCCTCCTCTCTCTCTCTCTCTCTCTCTCCCTCCCTCTCTCTCCCTCTCTCCTTTCTCCCTTTTGGAGATCTCCACCTTTAGCCCCTGGCAGCGTAGAGACGACAGGGGGAGGGGAACTCTTGCCCCACGCCGGGAGCGGGGCCGCTGCTCCCCCGAGTCAAGCTGCAAAGGGTTTGGGGGCTGGGGGGGGGGGTGGGAGAAGGGAGAAGGGAGAAGGGAGGGGAGGGGAGGGGAGGGGGGGGGGTGTCTGTCTTTCAAGTGTTTACAGTGAGAACAAAAAAAAAAAGGGGAAGGGGGGAAAATAAAAGATGAAGGGGGGGGAAGGGAAGAAAAGATGAAAGAAAAGGCAAAAAGGTGAAGGAAAAAAAAGGGGGAGGGGGGAAGGAAGGGAAAAACAAAAGGAAGGGGAAAAAAGGAAGGGGGGAAAAAAAGGAAGGGGAAAAAAGGAGGGATAAAAAAGAACAAGAAAAGGAGAAAAGAGGGAAAAAGGACAAGGAAAAAAAGGGGGAGAAGGAAAAGGAGAAGAAAACAAGGAGGGAAAAAATGGTAGGGGAAAAATAAAGAGGGAGGGGGAAAAAAAGGAGGGGGAAAAAAATGGGGGGTTGGGGTGGGAAGAGAAAACCAACAAAGGAAACAAACCCCAACCAACCCACCCGGCACTGAAGCTTGGTGTGGACTGGCAGCGTGGTTGGAGCCGAGCTTCCCTGCCCCGGTGATGTTTACAGCCTGGTCACTCTTTAACTCAGCCAGAGCCACTCAGAGACCGGAGAGCCGCAGCAGCATCCCCGCCGCCCCCTCCCCTCCCCTCCCCGCGGGGGCTCCTCTCTTGCCAAACCCTCCCCCCGCCCATCCCTATCCCTTCTCTCTTTCCAGCTCCTTGGGAGTTGGATGCATTTCAAAGAGACTCCAGGGGGATGGGGTCCCCCCCCCCTTTCCAGACACACTCGCTAGAGCGTGGGGGTGCCAAGATGGGGAAGTTGTTTCACGGCAGTGCCCCCCCCTCCCGCAGCACCCCCGTCCTGCTCCCCCCCTCAGTCGCCGTCCCCTGCTGGCTGCGGCGGGCGCGGTTAGCGTTCGTGAGCCCTTCCCCTGCCGGTGGCCGTGCCCCCTGCGGGAAACCTTTCTGTATTTATATATGAAAACAACAAAAAAAAACAGGGGAAAAAAAAACAACAACCAACAACCACACACGAGAGGAAAAAAAAAAGAGTTCCGAGCTTTGGGGAGGGGGTAGGGGTGGGGGGAGGGGAAGCTTCCTTCATTAGTCAAGGTGTTTTGATATGGTATTAAAACAATGTTCAATAAAATATTCACTGTTATTTTATTTCATTGGCTTCCTTGCTCAAGTGGGTGATGGGGGGGCAAGGGGTGGGGGGAAGTGCTGGAGTTTTCCCCCCCTCCCCAACCCCTGGCTGTGCCCCTTCCCCACGGCCACACTTTGCTGTGGGTATGGCTAAGGGCGAGCGAGAGGCCGGCACAGGGAAGGCTGTGGGTGCTCCGTCCCTGGAGGGGTTCAAGGCCAGGTTTGGATGAGGGCTTGAGCCACCTGGGCTGGTTGGGAGGTGTCCCTGCCCGTCTGGGCTGGTTGGAACTAGGTGGGCTTTAAAGGTGCCTTCCAACCCAGGCTAAGGTCTGCTGTCAGCAAGCACAGGTCATAGAATCAGGAAGGTTGGACAAGGATCATCAAGGCCAACCTGTCACCCAGCACCTCCTGACTACTAAACCATGGCACCAAGCGCCACATCCAATCCCCTCTTGAACACCTCCACCACCTCCCTGGGCAGCACATCCCAATGGCCAACAAACTCTCTCTGTGACGAACTTTCTCCTCCCCTCCAGCCCAAACCTCCCCTGGCACAGCTTGAGACTGTGTCCTCTTGTTCTGGTGCTGCTTGCCTGGGAGAAGAGACCAACCCCCACCTGGCTACAGCCTCCCTTCAGGTAGCTGTGGACAGCAGATGTCCTGATGGCTGTGGAATCCCTCTGCTCTTTCAGACTTGGCTATTAGCAGCCTTCCAGTACCTGAGGGCTGGGAAGGGACTTCTGACAGGGGTTTGCAGCGACAGGCTGAGGGGGAGTGGATTGAAGCTGGAAGTGGGGAGACTGGGGCAGGAGATAAGGAAGAAATTCTTGCCAGTGAGGCTGGGGAGAGCCTGGCACAGGTTGCCCAGGGAGGCTGCGGCTGTCCCCTCCCTAGAGGTGTTCAAAGCCAGGTTGGATGAGGCCTCGAGCAGCCTGGGCCGGTGGGAGGTGTCCCTGCCCAGGGCAGGGGGGCTGGAACTGGATGGGCTGTGAAGTCCCTTCCAACCCAGCCCATTCTGTGGTTCTCTGACTGAATGGTGGTGATCAGCACATCACTGCGGCTCTGGAGGTGTGGCCCGAGCGCTGGGACCTTCTGCTCTGCCTGTCTGTGCACTGCTTGGAGCAGAGTCCCCCTGGAGAGGGGCAGTGGTGGCCTGTCCCCCCCGCCCCCAACAGACAGCATGGCACATGGAGGTTGTGAGTGCAAAGAGGTTTATTGAGAGTCCCTGCCCCACAGGGCTGGGGGTGGGGGGATCTGGGGGAACACGGCGGGTGGCAGCAGCGCAGGGCGGCGGGACCGCCCCAGCCCTGCCTCCAGAAGCTGCCAGGTGGGTGCTGCTGCCCCCTCAGAGCACCTTGCCAGGGTTCATGAGGTTGTGGGGGTCCAGGGCGGTCTTGATGCTGCGCAGGGTGTCCAGCCCCTCCTGGCCCAGCTCCTCCCGCAGCAGTGCCCGCTTGCCCAGCCCCACGCCGTGCTCCCCGGTGCAGGTGCCCCCCGCCGCCAGCGCCCGCCTGCGGGGCAGAGGGCATCAGGACGTGGCGCGGGGGGCGTCTGTCCCCCTCCATCCCCCTGGCGTGTCCCTGTCCCCACCTGCCCAGGCGCTCGGTGAAGGCGTGGACCCGCTGGGCCTCGGCCGGGTCGTGGGTGTTGAAGACGATGATGCAGTGGAAGTTGCCATCCCCCACGTGTCCCACCATGGGCCCTGCGGGGGCATGCGGGGGGCCAGATGGGACACGCCAGGGAGGATGGTGGCCCCCCCTGCACCCCTCCCTCCCCCGAGGGTCTGCGGCCCCACTGACCAGTGATGCCAGAGTCCTGCAGGTCCTGCTTGGTCTCCACCACCACGTCGGGCAGGCGGGAGATGGGCACGCAGACGTCTGTGGAGTAGCCCTGGGCCGGGCAAGGCAGCGTGACGGTGCCTGCAGCTCCACCGGGAGCTGCCACCGCCGGACCCCGTGCCCAGCCCCGTGCCCGTCCCTCACCTGGCAGCCGGGCCGCAGGGCCAGGGCGGCGTACCAGGCGCTGTGGCGCATGGCCCAGAGCCGCTCGCGCTCCTCCGGCTCCTTTGCCCAGGCCAGGCTGGAGCCACCGTTCAGCTGCACGATCTCCTCTGGTCATGGGGTCAGGAGCCCTGGGATGGGGCCAGGACAGGACCCGCAGCACCCCCCAGGCCCCACCATGGGCACCAGTCCCATGCCCCCCCCTATTCCTGGGCTCTGTCTATCACCCTAGGACAACCTCTGGTCCCCTCTGGTCCCCCCTGGCCCTGGGCTCCTGGCCCTTGCACTGGACCATTTAGTCCAGGCACCCATCCCTCACACTGGTGACCTGTGTGTTGTGCCCAGTTCCATTCTGAGCACCAATCTCTGCTTCCCCTGGGCACGAGTAACCATCACTGAGCCCACCCCCCCAGACCCTCAGTCCTGTGGTCCCCAGCTCTAGACATCTGTCCCCCACCCTGGTGACCCCAAGGTCCCCCAGCCAATGAACCAGGACATCTATCACACTCCAGAGCCACACCACCCCCCTCACCCCACCACTGCTCCCCTTGTCCACAGGCCCTGGTGACATCCACCCTGGTTCCCTAGTGTCCACCCCTGGGCACCCACCCCTCATCATGGTGACCCCAAGGTTCCCCAGTTAATGGCTTTGTGTACTCATCCCTCGTCCGAGGGCACCCCACCACCACCACCGTCCCTGAGCAACCCATCTTGGTCCCCGGGTACCCACCCTGGCTCCCAGCCCCAGCCACGCTGGTGTCAATCCCAGCCACCCTACCCCCGTGCCAGGCACCTCCCGTCCCTACCCGCCTGCTGCTGCTGCTCGGCCAAGCCGCGCCGGGAGCCGTGGAGCTCCAGCAGCAGCGTGGCCGCCGCCCGCAGCTCCAGCTTGCTGAAGCGACTGCAGGCCTCCACCATCACCTCATCCAGGAACTCTGCAGTGGGAGAGGACCAGGCTGAGCCCACCCACTACCGGCCCCCTGTCCCCCGGCGCCACCCTCCCCCCCAAGCGGGCACTCACCGATGCGCGCCACAGGCACGGCCGCCTGCAGCACCTGGACGGTGCAAGCCACGGCCGCCCGCACGCTGGGGAAGGTGGCAGTGGTGACGGCCACGGCCTCGGGCAGGGGGTGCAGGCGCAGGGTGGCCTGTGTCAGGAAGCCCAGCGTGCCCTCGGAGCCCACGAAGAGAGAGGTCAGGTCGTAGCCGGCCGCTCGCTTCCTGCGGGAGGACGGTGAGCGGGGCGCCGGCGGGCACCCATCCCGTCCCCTCCCTTCCTGGCCCCGCCAGGTGCCCACCTGGGCTGGCGCCCGGGGCCAGCGGTGTGGAGCAGGCGCCCGTCCGGCAGCACCACCCGCAGGTTGAGCACGTTGGGCCGCATGGTGCCGTAGCGCACGGCGTTGGTGCCCGAGGCGCCCGTGGCCGCCATGCCGCACAGCGAGGCGTCCGCCCCGGGGTCTGCGGGTCCAGACGGGCATGGCTGGAACGGTGCAGGGATTTGGGCCGTGGGATGCCCCCTCCCCGCCCCCCCCCCCGAACCCCAGTGCACCCCCAACGCTATGGGGACCCCAGCGCACCCAGGTCTATGGCATCCGCTCCTCTGTGGGTACCGCTGGTGTGCCCCTGGGATCATGGCACCCCATCCAACATCCCTATGGATCATGGTGCACCCGAGAAGCCCCCTGGCACCCCTGCACCACGGCACCTCCAGTCCCATTAGCACCCCTGATACATCACTAGGACCATGGCACACTCGAGAAGCCCCCTGGCACCCCTGCACCATGGCACCTCCAGTCCCATTAGCACCCCTATACATCACTAGGACCATGGCACACCTAAGCAGACCCCTGGCACCCCTGCACCATGGCACCTCCAGTCCCATTAGCACCCCTATACATCACTAGGACCATGGCACACCTAAGCAGACCCCTGGCACCCCTGCACCACGGCACCTCCAGTCCCATTAGCACCCCTGATACATCACTAGGACCATGGCACACCTAAGCAGACCCCTGGCACCCCTGCACCACGGCACCTCCAGTCCCATTAGCACCCCTGATACATCACTGGGACCATGGCACACTCGAGAAGACCCCTGCACCACAGCACCTCTAGTCCCATTAGCACCCCTGATACATCACTAGGACCATGGCACACCTAAGCAGACCCCTGGCACCCCTGCACCACAGCACCTCCAGTCCCATTAGCACCCCTGATACATCACTAGGACCATGGCACACCTAAGCAGACCCCTGGCACCCCTGCACCACGGCACCTCCAGTCCCATTAGCACCCCTGATACATCACTGGGACCATGGCACACTCGAGAAGACCCCTGCACCACAGCACCTCTAGTCCCATTAGCACCCCTGATACATCACTAGGACCATGGCACACCTAAGCAGACCCCTGGCACCCCTGCACCACAGCACCTCTAGTCCCATTAGCACCCCTGATACATCACTAGGACCATGGCACACCTAAGCAGACCCCTGGCACCCCTGCACCACGGCACCTCCAGTCCCATTAGCACCCCTGATACATCACTAGGACCATGGCACACCTAAGCAGACCCCTGGCACCCCTGCACCACGGCACCTCCAGTCCCATTAGCACCCCTATACATCACTAGCACCATGGCACACCTAACCAGACCTCTGGCACCCCTGTACCATGGCACCTCTAGTCCCGTTAGCACCCCTATACATCACTAGGACCATGGCACACCTAAGCAGACCTCTGGCACCCCTGTACCATGGCACCTCTAGTCCTGTTAGCACCCCTATACATCACTAGGACCATGGCACACCTAAGCAGACTTCCAGCACGTCTCAGACACCTCCACGGGGACCTCAACATCCCTGGGGCCTTGGGGCCCCCTGCAACCATGGTTTTCATTCCCCACTGGACACCCCTGAGACCACAGCACTTCAGTGTGCACCTCCAGCACCCTTGGGAGCACAGCACATCCATGAGCACCCCCCAGCGTCCCCAGTTCCATAGGGAGCCCAGCACCTGTCAGACCACAGCAGTCCCAGCCCCGTGGGCACCTCTGGGACATCTCTGGCACCATGACCCATGCCAAGTGATGACCACAGCAGCCTAGGGGCGCCTCCAGCACCTCTAGAAGCTCAGCACCCCACGGGCATGGCAGTGCCACTGGGGCCCTGGCACCTCCAACCCCACGGTCACTCCAGCACCCCCCGTGCATCCCCAGTACCCCCAGCCCAACAGGCGTCCCCCAGCACCCCCAGCGCCACCCCCCCCCGGGCGTCCTCTGCCGCTCCCCGGCGCCCACGGTACCAACGGGGAACCAGAGCCCAGTGCCGCGCAGGTGTTTGTTGAGGGCCTTGCGGGTGACGCCAGGCTCCACCGCCACGGAGAAGTCTTCAAGCCTCAGCTCCGTGATGGCATCCATGCGGCTCAGGTCGAAGCAGACGCCGCCCTGGCACGGGGGAACCGAGGTGAGCGGGCACAGCCGGCAACCGAGAGCCCCCCAGGCGAGGGCAGGGCGAGGGGCGCCGGGGGTGCCAAGGCGGTGCCGGCCGTGCCAGTACCTGCACGGCATTGACGCCGCCCTCAAGGCCGGTGCCGGTGCCAAAGGGCACCATGGGCACGCGGCAGCGGTGGCAGAGCGCCGCCAGCTCCTGCACTTGCTCCACAGCCTGGGGCCACACCACAGCATCCGGGGGGGCACAGCTGGGGAGCAGGATGGCACCGCTGACACGCTGACTTCCCTGCCCGGACCCTGCATGGACCTTCCCCTCCGCATAGCCTCTCCCTGCCCAGACCCTTCCCCTCTCCAGGGACCTTCCTCTCCACATAGCCTTCCCCTCCCCTAGACCCTTAGCCTCTCTCCAGGGCCTCATCCCCTCCCGAACCCTTCCTCTTTCATGTCCCATTGCCCTGCCCCTCCCTGTGCCCCTTCCCCTCCCCAAACCCCTTCCCCTGCCCATGGCTTTTCCCCATCCCAGACCTTTCCTCTCCCCGAACTCTTCCGCTAGCAAGTCCATTCCCGTCACCAGGACCCCTCCCCTGCATTGACCCTTCCACCCACCAGGACCCCTTCTCTCCATGGTCCAGCCCCTCCCCGAACCCTTTCCTCTCCGTAGCCCCTCCCCACGCCAGCCCTTCCCGGGGGTCCCAGCCCTGCACCCACTCGTGCATGGACTCGTCGTGCCCGTGCTGCTCCCGCACCGCCGTGGCCGTGGACACGTTGGGCGCCCCCACCACGGCCCTCAGCGCCTCCACGAAGTCGGGGGGCAGCGGCTGCATGGGGGGGTGCAGAAAGGAGAGGCACCCCTTAGGGGGAGGACAGGAGGCTCGGCCCCGGCGGCCAGGCAGTGGTTCCTTCACCCACGCCGACCCACGGACTCCTGCCTCTGGCTGCCACCCGCTCCCTCACGACCCCGCGGCACCCCCAGCCTGGCCCCACCTTGGAGCAGTAGCTCCGGCGCCCCAGGGCCCCCCCCAGACCCAGCACCCGCCGCAGAGCCATGGTGGAGACAGCCCGGGACAGGACCAGCGCCAGGAACTGCCCCCAGCACCGCCCCAGGGCCCGGCCCCTCCTGCCGACACCGCCTCCGGCACCTTAAGGTGGCCCCGGCTGGCACACGGAGCCTCTCCCCGACGCGGTGCCTCCAGCACCAGCCGTGGCAGCCCCGTGCACGGACACGGTCCCCACAGCCCACCGTGCCCCCACGGGTCCAGCCTGCTGGCCCCACTCCCACCCTGCTGGCCCCACACCTGACCGCGGCCCCCAAGCCTGCCCAAGCGTCCCACTCCCTGCCCAGGTGTGCCCAGGGCACTCCACCTGTCCCACACCTGCCTGCTGCCCACACACCTGCTGTACAGCTCCGTCCCCCTCAGCCTGCTCAGCTGGCCCTGGACACAGGACTCAAGGTGTGGCCTGAGCAGTGCAGTGTGCAGGGGCACAATGACCTCCCTGCTCCTGCTGGCCACACTCTTCCTGATGCAGGCCAGGATGCCATTGGCCCTCTTGGCTGCCTGGGCACACTGCAGGCTCATGTTCAGCCAGCTGTCAACCAGCACCCCCAGCTCCCTCTCTGCCTGGCTGCTCTCAGCCACTCTGCCCCCAGCCTGTAGCACTGCCTGGGGTTGCTGTGGCCAAAGTGCAGCCCCTGGCACTTGGACTTGTTGAATGCCATCCTGTTGGCCTCTGCCCATCTGCCCAGCCTGGCAAAGTCCCTCTGCAAAGCCTCTCTATGGGGGCAAGGCTGAGAATCCTTCCCCTCTTTCCCTCCTCCTCTTCCCCAGCAGAGAGAGAGAAAAAAAAAGGGAGGGGAGCAAATCCACCAAGAAATACTTTGGGTTCAGCTTGGACGTAGAGAGGCCACCACAAGGATGAGTAAATGTATTACTATTTGTATTAATCATGCTGCTCATTAAGTATTGATAGCCTTTTAATGAGCATAGCACTGTGGGAGCCTCTAAAGAGGCCTGTGGAGCCTCTATGTTGACCATGGGAGCCTCTATAGAGGCCTATGGAGCCTCTACAGACCGTGGAGCCTCTATAGAGGCCTATGGAATAACTACATTGACCATGGGAGCCTCTATGTTGGTCATGGGAGCCTCTAAAGAGGTCTATGGAGTCTCTCTAGAGGCCTCTGGAGCCTCTGTATTGACCATGGGAGCCTCTATATAGACCATAGGAGCCTCTATAGAGGTCTGTGTAGCCTCTATATAAACTGTGGGAGCCTCTATAGAGGCCTATGGAGCCTCTATGTTGACTGTAGGAGCCTCTATAGAGACCTATGGAGCCTCTATATTGTCTGAGGGAGCCTCTATATTGACCATTGAAGCCTCTATAGAGGTCTATGGAGCCACAATTTAGACTCTGGGAGCCTCTGTAGAGGCCTATGGAGCCTCTACATAGACCATGGGAGCCTCTAGAGAGGCCTATGGAGCCTCTATATTGACATGGGAGCCTCTATAGAGGCCTTATGGAGCCTATGTAGAGGCCAATGGAGCCTCTATATTGACCTCTATAGAGGGCCATGGAGCCTCTACGGAGGCCTGTGGTACCTGTGGGAGCCTCTGTATTGACCATTGGATGCTCCATAGAGGTCGATGGAGCCTCTATATTTATTGTGGGAGCCTCTATATTGACTGTGGGATCCTCTATAGAGGTCTATGGAGCCTCTATATAAGCCATGTGAGCCTCTACAGAGGCCGAAGAAGCTGCCATATAGACTGTGGGAGCCTCCATAGAGACCTATGGAGCCTCTATATAGACCATGGGGTCCTCTATAGAGACCTATGGAGGCTCTATATAGACCATGGGGTCCGCTATAGAGGCCTGTGGAGGCTCTATATAGACCATGGGAGCCTCTATAGAGGCTTATGGAGCCTCTATATTGTCTGTGGGAGCCTCTATATTGACCATCGGAGCCCCCAGCACCGCCCCAGGGCCCGGCCCCTCCTGCCGACACCGCCTCCGGCACCTTAAGGTGGCCCCGGCTGGCACACGGAGCCTCTCCCCGACGCGGTGCCTCCAGCACCAGCCGTGGCAGCCCCGTGCACGGACACGGTCCCCACAGCCCACCGTGCCCCCACGGGTCCAGCCTGCTGGCCCCACACCCACCCTGCTGGCCCCACACCTGACCGCGGCCCCCAAGCCTGCCCAAGCGTCCCACTCCCTGCCCAGGTGTGCCCAGGGCACTCCGCCTGTCCCACACCTGCCTGCTGCCCACACACCTGCTGTACAGCTCCGTCCCCCTCAGCCTGCTCAGCTGGCCCTGCCTCTGCCCAGCTGCCCCTGCCTGCCTCCAAGGGCCCAGCGGAGCCCACATGTCCCCCAGCCTCCTACCCTCTTTGCCCAGGAGGCCCCAAGGCGCCGGGCAGGTCTCCCCTGCCTGCTCTGCTTCCTTGCACCTCCACGCGTGTCCTCACACTTGGCCGCAGCTCCCCGACCCCGGCAGACACCCCATGGCCCCGGCCCTCCAGCCTTCTGCCCAGGCGTCCCCATTCCCCCAGCCCCCCGGCCCCACCGGGACACCTTTCCCTGTGCCTCCAGCCCTCCCAGCCGCCTCTTCCCTCGCCCTCCTCCCTCTCGGGCCTCCTGCTCGCCCCCATGTAACCTCCTGTCCCCAGCTCCTGCCTGCCAGCCGCTTCTCCCTCCGCCCAGGGAGCCGCCCCTGCACCCCCCTCGGGCCCCTCTCCCCAGCCCTGCGTCGCCAGCTGGCTGCCAGCCCCTCGCCCCTTCCCGCCCGTCCCGCAGCCACAGTCGGCACACAGCAGGGCGGGGGGCAGCGTTTATTGCCGGCCTCAGTTGGCCTCCAGGATGGAGTCGATCCAGCCGCGCAGCTCGGTGACACGGGTGTAGACGCCGGGCACCTGGGGGTCGCAGGTGGCGCTGCCCCAGGAGACGATGCCCACCAGGGTCCAGGCGCCGTCCTTCTGGCACACCAGCGGGCCGCCGGAGTCGCCCTGCGGGCAGAGAGTGAGGGCAGGGCGGGGGCAGCACGGGGCGCAGGGCGGCGCGGGGGGCAGGGCGGCGCGGGGGCACCTACCATGCAGGAGGTGGCACCGTCAGCGCCGGCGCAGATCATGGAGCTGAGGATGCGGAAGCCCCAGAACTGTTTGCACTGATCGTTGGTGAGCAGGGGCAGGGCCACCTGCTGCAGCACCGCGGGGGTGTTGGAGGCTGCGGGACAGGCCGGGGGTCAGCAGCGGCCACGGTCAGCGGGGCACAGGGACAGGGCTCGGGGACCGGGCTGCGGGTGGGGGTGGGAAGGAGCACGGGGAGGGGGTGGGGATGGGGATGCAGAGAGGGAGCGGGGATGCGGACGGCAAGCAGCACACTGACAGGGATGGGCATGAGGACGGGGAAAGGGCAAGGGATCGGGACAGGCACGGGAACGGGGACAGGCACGGGGACGGGGACAGGCACGGGAACGGGGACAGAGACCGGGATGAGGTTGTGGGCAAGTAGGAACAGGAGGACAAGGAGGGACTGGGATGGGGATGGAGATGAGGAGGGAGAAGGGTCAGGTGCAGGGACCGGGGGTGAGGATCAGGAAGGGGCTTGGGCGTGAGGATGAGCGTGAGGACTGGAGATGGGGCTGAGGATAAGGCCAGGGATGAGCCCGGGAGACAAGGAGGAGAGCGGGAATGGTGAAGGGGCGGAGGCTGGGCAGAGGAAGGAGCGGTACCGTTGGGGTCAGTGAGGCCCCAGCCGGTGGTGACACAGGTGGTGCCCCCGGGGAAGTCCTCGGTGGCCGTGGGCAGGCAGACAGGGGACACCCGCTGGGTCAGGCGCGCAGGACTGGCCAGTTTGATCAGGGTGATGTCGTCACGGATGGTCAGCATGTTGAACCTGGGGTTCTTGAAGACCTGCAGCAGGCAGCACCGCTCCCAGTGCCTGCACCCCTGCCCACGGCCCCCGGCGCCGCGCAGGCACCCAGGGGCACCCCAGGGACCGATAAGGGCTGAGGGGCATCCTGCAGAAGGGCTCTGAGGGTCCCAGGTCGATAGGGAGGGCGTGGTACAAATCCCACCCCGGGTCACAGGACAGCAGGGCCGTGCTGGGGACTCATGGGCACCTCAGGGAGCAGACTCCAACCCTAGGACCAATGGAGACCTGAGGAGCAAACCCCAACCCCGGGGCTTGGCAGCAGGGTGGCAGGGACACCCCCACCCAAGGGAGCAGAGACCAAAGCCCGGCATGATGGGACTCCAGGGAGCAGAACCCAGACCCAGGGCACAGGGCTATGGGGACAGCAGCAGAGACCTGGGGGACTCTGGCACAGACCAGACCCCAAAACCCGTGCTGAGGTGCCACCAAGGAGCTAGGGACAGCCCCGGGAACAGGCACATGCGAGGGACCAAGGGTCAGCCCCCAGGGCTCAGGAAGATGGGGACACCACGAGCACATGTCCCAGCCAGGGCTGATGCTGACTGGGGACCTTGGGACTCTTCAGGGCACTGCAGGGCAAGCACTGAGGTGGGGGCACTGGGGACACCCCACAGGCACTGCTTAAGAGGACCCTGTGGCCCTGGCCCCCATTCCTGCAGTGTCCTGGGAACTGGGGACACCCAAGCTGAGCAGTGACAAGGAGCAGAGACACCCCAGGGAGCTCAGCTCATGGGTGCAGGGCACCGTGGACCTCCCAGGGACCCTGAGCCTGTGGGTAAGAGGAACCAGAGGCCCCCTGGGAGCCTGTCCCCCAGGACAAGAGGGACCTGGGGCTGCCCGTGCTGGCTCTGGGACCCCGCGGGCACATGGCCCTTGCCTTGCCAGTACCTTCTCGATGGTCAGCTTCTGCTGGGCATCAGTGGGGGCGTCCTGGTCGTAGGCGCCCACCACCACCGTGTCGGTTTTCCTGCACACAGGCAGGCGCTGAGCGCAGGGCGCAGGGCACGGGCCACGCGGGTGGGCGCTCTTAGGGCCCCCGCGCCTGTGCCCAGCCCCGCGCCGGCCGTCGGCAGAGCCGCTGCCTACCTGACGCCGCAGTGGGCAGCGGTGACCACCCAGTTCTCACTGATCAGCGACCCGCCGCAGAAGTGGAAGCCGTCGTAGCGCTGGCAGGGAGAGGGAGCTGCCGTCGGCTCTCGGCACCGCCGGCACCTCCGCCGGCCGCTCCGTGCCCGGCCCTGCCCCGGCCCCCGCCCGGCACGGCGCCCACCCCGCCGCGGGCACTCACCTGGAGGGACACCTGCCAGGGCCAGGAGCCCGGCACGGCCGGCTCTCCGTTGACGATGCGGGGGTAGCCGCGGATGACGGGCGTGATGGCGGGCACGCCGCAGCCTGCGGGGCACGGGCACGCATGGCAGCGGGCTCCGGCCGGCCCGGACCCGCCGCCCCCACCACCGCTGCCGCCCCCCGAGCCCTCCCCGCCCGGCCCCACCGCCCCACTCACTCTCGGGGAGGGCGGCACGGGCAAAGCCCGCCAGCGCCAGGCAGCTCAGCAGCCACAGAAAAGCCATCGCGACTCGTGGGGACAGACCCTGCCTGGGGCTCGGGGCCTCTTATACCCACCCCTGGGCACGGACCCGCCTCTGGCCTTGGCACCTCCGCCTCTGCAGGTGGCGTGGCACCCATCACAGTGTGCTGGCACGCTGCCACTCCTGATATGTGGCCCTGGGGACCCTGGGGCCCAGCCCCCTGCTGAGCACGAACCACATACCCCAGCCTGGGAAGGTCTGGGAAGGTCTTTGCACACTAGGCTCCAGGGGCTGGTGGGCACTGCCTCGCCCAGGCACCAGCCAGGGGCCTTCGTGGCAGCTGTGGCTGCAGGAGGCAGAGCTTTGCCAGCAGGTCAGGGGAGGGATCCTGAGCTCCTGTTCAGCACTGGGTGACCAGCAGTGCCAGGTCTGATGCTGGGCTCTCCAGAATGGGACAGACAAGGACATCCTGGAGAGAATGCAGGGAAGCAGGGGACAGGAACAGCTCTGATGGTTATGGGGGGAGAGATGCAATGGGACAGAGCCAGGCTCTTTCCACTGGTGCCCAGTGGCTGGACAAGAGGCAAAGCTACAATGTGCTGGGCAGGAAGGTTCTTCTGACTGTCAGGAGACACATCCCTGCTGTGAGGTGACTGAGCACAGGCTCAGGCTGCCCAGGATGGCTGTGGAACCTCCATCCATAGAATCATAGAATTGTCAGGGCTGGAAGGGACCTCAAGGCTCAGCCAGTTCCAACCCCCCTGCCATGGGGTTCGTGGCAGCTGTGGTTGCAGAAGGCAGAGCTTTGCCAGCTGGTCAGGGGAGGGATCCTGAGCTTGGTACAATGCCAAGATGTGGCCTGGGAGTGTAGCACCTGGAGCTGATGGCCTTGGGGGGCTGTGGAACAACAGCAGTAGGGCCTGGGTGCTGGCTCTGACATGCTCCATGGCCATGTGCATGGGAAGGGCTGTCCCTGTGACACAGGGTGGGTGAAGTGTGAAGGAACATTGGGGTTCACCAGGTTCATCCCCAGTGGGGCTCCCCATGTGCTGATGGCTTCTGAGTATCCTCATGGATACATAAGCCAGCAGTGTGCACTTGCAGCCCAGAAAGCAAATCACATCCTGAGCTGCATCAAGAGAAGCACAGCCAGGAGGGTGAGGGAGGTGGTTCTCCCCCTCTGCTCCACTCTGGTGAGACCACAGCTGGAACACTGTGTCCAGTTCTGGAGCCTCTGTTACAGGAAAGATCTGGAGGTGCTGGAAGGTGTCCAGAGAAGGGCCACAAGGGTGAGCAGAGGGCTGGAGCTGCTCTGCTATGGAGGCAGACTGAGAGAGGTGGGGTTGTGCAGTCTGGAGAGGAGAAGGCTCAAAGGAGTCCTTCTTGTGGCCTTCCAGTATTTGAAAGGGGCTACAAAGAAGCTGGGGAGGGTCTTCTGAGGGTGTCAGGGAGGGATAGGACTGGGGGGGATGGAGCAAAACTAGAAATGAGTAGATTCAGATTGGATGTTAGGAAGAAGTTCTTCCCCAGGAGGGTGGTGAGAGCCTGGCACAGGTTGCCAGGAAGGTGGTGGAAGCCTCATCCCTGGAGCTGTTAAAGGCCAGGCTGGATGTGGCTGTGAGCAGCCAGCTGTGGTGTGAGGTGTCGCTGTCCATGGCAGGGGGATTGGAACTGGCTGAGCCTTGAGGTCCCTTCCAGCCCTGACAATTCTATGAGTCTATGGATGGAGGTTCCACAGCCATCCTGGGCAGCCTGAGCCTGTGCTCAGTCACCTCACAGCAGGGATGTGTCTCCTGACAGTCAGAAGAACCTTCCTGCCCAGCACATTGTAGCTTTGCCTCTTGTCCAGCCACTGGGCACCAGTGGAAAGAGCCTGGCTCTGTCCCATTGCATCTCTCCCCCCATAACCATCAGAGCTGTTCCTGTCCCCTGCTTCCCTGCATTCTCTCCAGGATGTCCCTGTCTGTCCCATTCTGGAGAGCCCAGCATCAGACCTGGCACTGCTGGTCACCCAGTGCTGAGCAGGAGCTCAGGATCCCTCCCCTGACCTGCTGGCAAAGCTCTGCCTCCTGCAGCCACAGCTGCCACGAAGGCCCCTGGCTGGTGCCTGGGCGAGGCAGTGCCCACCAGCCCCTGGAGCAAAGACCTTCCCAGACATTCCCAGGCTGGGGTATGTGGTTCGTGCTCAGCAGGGGGCTGGGCCCCAGGGTCCCCAGGGCCACATATCAGGAGTGGCAGCGTGCCAGCACACTGTGATGGGTGCCACGCCACCTGCAGAGGCGGAGGTGCCAAGGCCAGAGGCGGGTCCGTGCCCAGGGGTGGGTATAAGAGGCCCCGAGCCCCAGGCAGGGTCTGGCCCCACGAGTCGCGATGGCTTTTCTGTGGCTGCTGAGCTGCCTGGCGCTGGCGGGCTTTGCCCGTGCCGCCCTCCCCGAGAGTGAGTGGGGCGGTGGGGCCGGGCGGGGAGGGCTCGGGGGGCGGCAGCGGTGGTGGGGGCGGCGGGTCCGGGCCGGCCGGAGCCCGCTGCCATGCGTGCCCGTGCCCCGCAGGCTGCGGCGTGCCCGCCATCACGCCCGTCATCCGCGGCTACCCCCGCATCGTCAACGGAGAGCCGGCCGTGCCGGGCTCCTGGCCCTGGCAGGTGTCCCTCCAGGTGAGTGCCCGCGGCGGGGTGGGCGCCGTGCCGTGCCGGGCGGGGGCCGGGGCAGGGCCGGGCACGGAGCGGCCGGCGGCGGTGCCGGCGGTGCCGAGCGCCGACGGCAGCTCCCTCTCCCTGCCAGCGCTACGACGGCTTCCACTTCTGCGGCGGGTCGCTGATCAGTGAGAACTGGGTGGTCACCGCTGCCCACTGCGGCGTCAGGTAGGCAGCGGCTCTGCCGACGGCCGGCGCGGGGCTGGGCACAGGCGCGGGGGCCCTAAGAGCGCCCACCCGCGTGGCCCGTGCCCTGCGCCCTGCGCTCAGCGCCTGCCTGTGTGCAGGAAAACCGACACGGTGGTGGTGGGCGCCTACGACCAGGACGCCCCCACTGATGCCCAGCAGAAGCTGACCATCGAGAAGGTACTGGCGAGGCAAGGGCCATGTGCCCGCGGGGTCCCAGAGCCAGCACGGGCAGCCCCAGGTCCCTCTTGTCCTGGGGGACAGGCTCCCAGGGGGCCTCTGGTTCCTCTTACCCTGAGGCTCAGGGTCCCTGGGAGGTCCACGGTGCCCTGCACCCATGAGCTGAGCTCCCTGGGGTGTCTCTGCTCCTTGTCACTGCTCAGCTTGGGTGTCCCCAGTTCCCAGGACACTGCAGGAATGGGGGCCAGGGCCACAGGGTCCTCTTAAGCAGTGCCTGTGGGGTGTCCCCAGTGCCCCCACCTCAGTGCTTGCCCTGCAGTGCCCTGAAGAGTCCCAAGGTCCCCAGTCAGCATCAGCCCTGGCTGGGACATGTGCTCGTGGTGTCCCCATCTTCCTGAGCCCTGGGGGCTGACCCTTGGTCCCTCGCATGTGCCTGTTCCCGGGGCTGTCCCTAGCTCCTTGGTGGCACCTCAGCACGGGTTTTGGGGTCTGGTCTGTGCCAGAGTCCCCCAGGTCTCTGCTGCTGTCCCCATAGCCCTGTGCCCTGGGTCTGGGTTCTGCTCCCTGGAGTCCCATCATGCCGGGCTTTGGTCTCTGCTCCCTTGGGTGGGGGTGTCCCTGCCACCCTGCTGCCAAGCCCCGGGGTTGGGGTTTGCTCCTCAGGTCTCCATTGGTCCTAGGGTTGGAGTCTGCTCCCTGAGGTGCCCATGAGTCCCCAGCACGGCCCTGCTGTCCTGTGACCCGGGGTGGGATTTGTACCACGCCCTCCCTATCGACCTGGGACCCTCAGAGCCCTTCTGCAGGATGCCTCTCAGCCCTTATCGGTCCCTGGGGTGCCGGCCCTGGGTGCCTGCGCGGCGCCGGGGGCCGTGGGCAGGGGTGCAGGCACTGGGAGCGGTGCTGCCTGCTGCAGGTCTTCAAGAACCCCAGGTTCAACATGCTGACCATCCGTGACGACATCACCCTGATCAAACTGGCCAGTCCTGCGCGCCTGACCCAGCGGGTGTCCCCTGTCTGCCTGCCCACGGCCACCGAGGACTTCCCCGGGGGCACCACCTGCGTCACCACCGGCTGGGGCCTCACTGACCCCAACGGTACCGCTCCTTCCTCTGCCCAGCCTCCGCCCCTTCACCATTCCCGCTCTCCTCCTCGTCTCCCGGGCTCATCCCTGGCCTTATCCTCAGCCCCATCTCCAGTCCTCACGCTCATCCTCACGCCCAAGCCCCTTCCTGATCCTCACCCCCGGTCCCTGCACCTGACCCTTCTCCCTCCTCATCTCCATCCCCATCCCAGTCCCTCCTTGTCCTGCTGTTCCTACTTGCCCGCAACCTCATCCCGGTCTCTGTCCCCGTTCCCGTGCCTGTCCCCGTTCCCGTGCCTGTCCCCGTTCCCGTGCCTGTCCCGATCCCTTGCCCTTTCCCCGTCCTCATGCCCATCCCTGTCAGTGTGCTGCTTGCCGTCCGCATCCCCGCTCCCTCTCTGCATCCCCATCCCCACCCCCTCCCCGTGCTCCTTCCCACCCCCACCCGCAGCCCGGTCCCCGAGCCCTGTCCCTGTGCCCCGCTGACCGTGGCCGCTGCTGACCCCCGGCCTGTCCCGCAGCCTCCAACACCCCCGCGGTGCTGCAGCAGGTGGCCCTGCCCCTGCTCACCAACGATCAGTGCAAACAGTTCTGGGGCTTCCGCATCCTCAGCTCCATGATCTGCGCCGGCGCTGACGGTGCCACCTCCTGCATGGTAGGTGCCCCCGCGCCGCCCTGCCCCCCGCGCCGCCCTGCGCCCCGTGCTGCCCCCGCCCTGCCCTCACTCTCTGCCCGCAGGGCGACTCCGGCGGCCCGCTGGTGTGCCAGAAGGACGGCGCCTGGACCCTGGTGGGCATCGTCTCCTGGGGCAGCGCCACCTGCGACCCCCAGGTGCCCGGCGTCTACACCCGTGTCACCGAGCTGCGCGGCTGGATCGACTCCATCCTGGAGGCCAACTGAGGCCGGCAATAAACGCTGCCCCCCGCCCTGCTGTGTGCCGACTGTGGCTGCGGGACGGGCGGGAAGGGGCGAGGGGCTGGCAGCCAGCTGGCGACGCAGGGCTGGGGAGAGGGGCCCGAGGGGGGTGCAGGGGCGGCTCCCTGGGCGGAGGGAGAAGCGGCTGGCAGGCAGGAGCTGGGGACAGGAGGTTACATGGGGGCGAGCAGGAGGCCCGAGAGGGAGGAGGGCGAGGGAAGAGGCGGCTGGGAGGGCTGGAGGCACAGGGAAAGGTGTCCCGGTGGGGCCGGGGGGCTGGGGGAATGGGGACACCTGGGCAGAAGGCTGGAGGGCCGGGGCCATGGGGTGTCTGCCGGGGTCGGGGAGCTGCGGCCAAGTGTGAGGACACGCGTGGAGGTGCAAGGAAGCAGAGCAGGCAGGGGAGACCTGCCCGGCGCCTTGGGGCCTCCTGGGCAAAGAGGGTAGGAGGCTGGGGGACATGTGGGCTCCGCTGGGCCCTTGGAGGCAGGCAGGGGCAGCTGGGCAGAGGCAGGGCCAGCTGAGCAGGCTGAGGGGGACGGAGCTGTACAGCAGGTGTGTGGGCAGCAGGCAGGTGTGGGACAGGCGGAGTGCCCTGGGCACACCTGGGCAGGGAGTGGGACGCTTGGGCAGGCTTGGGGGCCGCGGTCAGGTGTGGGGCCAGCAGGGTGGGTGTGGGGCCAGCAGGCTGGACCCGTGGGGGCACGGTGGGCTGTGGGGACCGTGTCCGTGCACGGGGCTGCCACGGCTGGTGCTGGAGGCACCGCGTCGGGGAGAGGCTCCGTGTGCCAGCCGGGGCCACCTTAAGGTGCCGGAGGCGGTGTCGGCAGGAGGGGCCGGGCCCTGGGGCGGTGCTGGGGGCTCCGATGGTCAATATAGAGGCTCCCACAGACAATATAGAGGCTCCATAAGCCTCTATAGAGGCTCCCACGGTCTATATAGAGCCTCCACAGGCCTCTATAGCGGACCCCATGGTCTATATAGAGGCTCCATAGGTCTCTATAGAGGACCCCATGGTCTATATAGAGGCTCCATAGGTCTCTATAGAGGACCCCATGGTCTATATAGAGGCTCCATAAGCCTCTATAGCAGACCCCATGGTCTATATAGAGGCTCCATAAGCCTCTATAGCAGACCCCATGGTCTATATAGAGGCTCCATAAGCCTCTATAGCAGACCCCATGGTCTATATAGAGCCTCCACAGGCCTCTATAGCGGACCCCATGGTCTATATAGAGGCTCCATAGGTCTCTATAGAGGACCCCATGGTCTATATAGAGGCTCCATAGGTCTCTATGGAGGCTCCCACAGTCTATATGGCAGCTTCTTCGGCCTCTGTAGAGGCTCCCATGGCTTATATAGAGGCTCCACAGACCTCCATAGAGGATCCCACAGTCAATATAGAGGCTCCCACAATAAATATAGAGGCTCCATCGACCTCTATGGAGCATCCAATGGTCAATACAGAGGCTCCCACAGTATATATAGAGGTACCACAGGCCTCCGTAGAGGCTCCATGGCCCTCTATAGAGGTCAATATGGAGGCTCCATTGGCCTCTACATAGGCTCCATAAGGCCTCTATAGAGGCTCCCATGTCAATATAGAGGCTCCATAGGCCTCTATAGAGGCTTCCATGGTCTATGTAGAGGCTCCATCGGCCTCTAAAGAGGCTCCCACAATCAATAGAGAGGCTGCATAGGCCTCTATAGAGGCTCCCACAATCAATATAGAGGCTCCATCGGCCTCTATAGAGGCTCCCACTGTCTAAATTGTAGCTCCATAGACCTCTATAGAGGCTCCCTCAGACAATATAGAGGCTCCATAGGTCTCTATAGAGGCTCCTACAGTCAACATAGAGGCTCCATAGGCCTCTATAGAGGCTCCCACAGTTTATATAGAGGCTACACAGACCTCTATAGAGGCTCCTATGGTCTATATAGAGGCTCCCATGGTCAATACAGAGGCTCCATAGGCCTCTAGAGAGACCCCATAGACCTCTTTAGAGGCTCCCATGACCAACATAGAGGCTCCCATGGTCAATGTAGTTATTCCATAGGCCTCTATAGAGGCTCCACGGTCTGTAGAGGCTCCATAAGCCTCTATAGAGGCTCCCATGGTCAACATAGAGGCTCCACAGGCCTCTTTAGAGGCTCCCACAGTGCTATGCTCATTAAAAGGCTATCAATACTTAATGAGCAGCATGATTAATACAAATAGTAATACATTTACTCATCCTTGTGGTGGCCTCTCTACATCCAAGCTGAACCCAAAGTATTTCTTGGTGGATTTGCTCCCCTCCCTTTTTTTTTCTCTCTCTCTGCTGGGGAAGAGGAGGAGGGAAATAGGGGAAGGATTCTCAGCCTTGCCCCCATAGAGAGGCTCTGCAGAGGGACTTTGCCAGGCTGGGCAGATGGGCAGAGGCCAACAGGATGGCATTCAACAAGTCCAAGTGCCAGGGGCTGCACTTTGGCCACAGCAACCCCAGGCAGTGCTGCAGGCTGGGGGCAGAGTGGCTGAGAGCTGCCAAACAGAGAGGGACCTGGGGGTGCTGGTCGATGGTAGGCTGAACAGGAGCCTGCAGTGTGCCCAGGCAGCCAAGAGGGCCAAGGGCAGCCTGGCCTGCATCAGGAAGAGTGTGGCCAGCAGGAGCAGGGAGGTCATTCTGCCCCTGTACACTGCACTGGTTAGGCCACACCTTGAGTCCTGTGTCCAGCTCTGGGCTCCTCAGGTCAGGAAAGAGGTTGAGCTGCTGGAAGGTGTCCAGAGAAGGGCAACAAAGCTGGGGAGGGGTCTGGGGCACAGCCCTGGGAGGAGAGGCTGAGGGAGCTGGGGTTGCTTAGCCTGGAGAAGAGGAGGCTCAGGGGAGACCTTCTTGCTCTCTCCAACTCCCTGAAGTGAGCCAGGTGGGGGTTGGTCTCTTCTCCCAGGCAAGCAGCACCAGAACAAGAGGACACAGTCTCAAGCTGTGCCAGGGGAGATTTAGGCTAGATGTTAGGAAGAAATTCTACACAGAGAGCTTGGCCATTGGAATGTGCTGCCCAGGGAGGTGGTGGGGTCCCCATCCCTGGAGGTGTTCAGGAGGAGACTTGATAGGGTGCTTGGTGCCATGGTTGAGTTGATTAGATGGTGTTGGGTGATGGGTTGGACTGGATGATCTCAAAGGTCTCTTCCAACCTGGTCTGGTCTATTCTATTCTATTCTATTCTATTCTATTCTATTCTATTCTATTCTATTCTATTCTATTCTATTCTATCCTGTCCTGTCCTGTCCTGTTCTGTTCTATCCTGTTCTGTTCTATTCTGTACTATCCCCTCCCATCCTATCCTATCCTATCCTATCCTATCCTATCCTATCCTATCCTATCCTATCCTATCCTATCCTATCCTATCCTATCCTATCCTATCCTATCCTATCCTATCCTATCCTATCCTTGCTTTTAAGGCCCAGTTAAGGCTCAAACCACCACAATCTTAAAAATCCCAGGGGAAGATGTGAACAAACCCCTATTTCCTGGTTGGTAAATGCTGGGCTGTGGCACAGATCTCTCACCAGCAGGAGCAAGTCACCATTTAAACCACATGCCCAATAATCCAGCAACAACAAACAGCACTTTATACTGCTAGGGAAAAAAAACCACCCAGGGAAGGTCAGCAACAAAGCTGGGGGTTGCCCTCAAGGTGGGGGGGGTGTGAGAAATGAGCTCAGTGCTCAGTTTCAAATCCAACCAGTTCAGGGTGATTCTCCCCCTCTGCTCAGCTCTGGGGAGACCCCACCTGGAGTCCTGCCTCCAGTGCTGGAGCCCCTATCACAAGAGGGATCTGGAGGGGCTGGAAGGTGTCCAGAGCAGAGCCAGGAGGATGAGCAGAGGGCTGGAGCTGCTCTGCTGTGAGGACAGACTGAAGGAGTTGGGGCTGTTCAGTCTGGAGAAGAGAAGGCTCTGAGGTGACCTCATTGTGGCCTTCCAGGATCTGCAGGGGGCTCCAAGAAGGCTGGGGAGGGACTGCTGAGGATCTCAGGCAGTGATAGGGCTGGGGGGAATGGAATGAAGCTGGAGGTGGGGAGATTCAGGCTGGAGGGAAGGAGGAAGTTCTTCCCCAGGAGAGTGGTGAAGCCCTGGAATGGGTTGTGCAGGGAGGTGGTTGAGGCCCCAGCCCTGGAGGGGTTTAAGGCCAGGCTGGATGAGGCTGTGGGCAGCCTGATCTAGTGTGGGGTGTCCCTGCCCATGGCAGGGGGGTTGGAACTGGCTGATCCTTGTGGTCCCTTCCAACCCTGACTGATCCTATGACACTATGAAAGTGTCCCGGGAGGCTCCGGCGCTTCCTCTCGGTCTCTCTGTGTTGCTGCAGCGCCCACCTCAAACCAGCGCCCGAGCCGCTGCCGTGCGGGGCCGTTCCGGGCCGGGGCTCGGCTGGCGAGGCGCTGGTTGCCGCTGCCGGTTGCTGACGCCGGCTGCCGGTGCCGGCTGCCGGTGCCGGTACCGGTACCGGTTGCTGATGCCCGGTGTTCGCGCCGGTTCTCAGTGCCGGTGCCGGGATGTCACGTGCTTTCCCGGCAAAGCAGCCTCGCCGACGGCCGCTGCCGGTGCGGGGCAGCCGTGAGCGGGGCAGCCGCAGCCGGGCATCGGCAGCGGAGCCGTTTGGAAAGGGACTGTCGGAGCTAGGCATCGGCAGCGGGGCCGTCGGAGAGGGACTGTCGGAGCGGGGCCGTCGGAGAGGGACTGTCGGAGCTAGGCATCGGCAGCGGGGCCGTCGGAGAGGGACTGTCGGAGCGGGGCCGTCGGAGAGGGACTGTCGGAGCTAGGCATCAGCAGCGGGGCCGTCGGAGAGGGACTGTCGGAGCTAGGCATCGGCAGCGGGGCCGTCGGAGAGGGACTGTCGGAGCGGGGCCGTCGGAGAGGGACTGTCGGAGCTAGGCATCGGCAGCGGGGCCGTCGGAGAGGGACTGTCGGAGCTAGGCATCGGCAGCGGGGCCGTCGGAAAGGGACTGTCGGAGCTAGGCATCGGGAGCGGGGCTCTCGGAGAGGGACTGTCGGAGCGGGGCCGTCGGAGGGAGCAGCCGGTGCAGAGCTGCGGCCCCGGCGCTGTGGGAGAGCGCCGGGACCAAGCTGCAGCCGGGTTAGTGCCGCCGGAGGGGTCGTCCCGAGGGGGCAGTTTGGTGCTGGGAGGGTTTGGATGCAGGGGGCACCGCAGGGCGGGCAGTGACCTTTCCCTGCTCTCCGTCGCGCCCGAGGGCAGAAGCTTCGCGGAGGTGACCTCGTCCCGGGTTTTGCTGATGGGGGAGGGGATGTGTGTGGGGGGAGAACACCGGGGCGGGGGGAGGGAGTGTGGTGGTGGACCAGGGGCTGGCAGGGAAGGTGGCAGAGGGGGGCAGGGCACGGCGTGGGTGCTGCTCTGTCGCTTTGCCAGCTGCTCCTCACCACCCGCGGTCCCCTCCAGCCACCTCCGGCTCTCATCCTCGTCCCCCCCCTGCCTCGGCTGAGGACGAGCTGGCCCGAGCAGACCTTTCTGGCTGGCGGTGGAGGTGCTGCTGGACCTCTGCGATGATTTTTCCTCTCTGATGAACTTCCAAGCAGCTCTCTGTGCCATCTCTGCCTTGCCTGAGCCTCGGCTGCAGCTTCTTTGCCCGACCCAGCTTCCCTGGGATCTGGGGAAACACTCCTGCACCTTCTGGGGTTGGTTTTGGAGGAAGAAGGCTCAGGGGAGCCCTTCTCACCTCGTTCCGGGCCTGAAAGGGTGGTTACAAAGAAGGTGGAGACTCCCCTTTCACAAAGGAATCCCACGGGAGGGGCAAGGGGTGATGACTACCAGGTATTCCCGGGGAGATTCCCAATGGATGCAAGAGAATACATTTGGAGAGCAAAGGCAATCAGCCACGGGCATGAGCTCCCCAGGGAGGGGTGGAAGACTCTGGAACAGGCTGCTCAGGGAGGCTGTGGCTGCCTCCTCCCTGCAGGTGTTCAAGGCCAGGCTGGATGAGGCCTTGAGCCACCTGGGCTGCAGAGAGAGACCTTTCCTGAGGGTGTCTGGAGCCAGGCCAAGGGGGAATGGTTTGCAGCTGAGGCAAAGCAGGCTTAGAGTGGAGCTGAGGAAGAAGTTCTTCAGTAGGAGGGTGGAGAGACTCCGGCACAGGCTGCCCAGGGAGGCTGTGGAGGTTGAGCCTGGAGAAAAGAAGGCTCCATGAAGAGCTCAGAGCAGCCTTCCAGGAGCTGAAGGGGGCTCCAGGAGAGCTGGGGAGGGACTTTGGACAAGGGCTGGGAGTGCCAGGAGCAGGGAGAATGGCTTGGAGCTGGCAGAGGGCAGAGGGAGAGTGGAGAGGAGGAAGAGATTGTTGGCAGGGAGGCTGGGGAGAGCCTGGCACAGGCTGCCCAGGGAGGCTGTGGCTGCCCCCTGCCTGGAGGTGTTCCAGGCCAGGCTGGATGAGGACTTGAGCAGCCTGGGCTGGGGGCAGGGGGTCCCTGCCCATGGTGGGGAGGTTTGAGTGGAGGATCCCTGAGGTGCCTTCCATCCTGAGCCACTCTAGGATTCTACGGTTTGAGAGCAGGAGAAGACTCTGCTGCTCTTCTGCTTGGGTGGTTTTGCTCCTCTGGGTGTTCACCCCTTCCCCCCAACCCGGGAGGGGCTGTGGCTGGGGGAATTCCTGGCTGGTTTCACTTTCCTTTTGCTCAGCAGGTCCCAAAAAGCCCCTTGGAGCTGTGCTCCTCGGGAGAGCAGAGGATTAGCAAAGGCAAGAAGTCAACGCAGCAGGGGTTGTCCTCCAGCTCCTCTTCTGGGCCCCCCTCTGTGCTTGCAGAGCTGCTGCTGGGTTTCTGAGCTCTCAGTAAGTAGCAGGAGCCCCTCAGAGCAGGGCAGGGGGTGGTGGCCTGGCAGCAGGGAGCTTCCCATCTCGGCTTTCTGCTCTGTGGCTGGGAAGGACTTCAGGGATGCTTACAAAGATGTGCAGGGAGGCCTGGGGAGCACGGAGCCAGGCTCTGCTCAGGGATGGCCAAGGACTGCACCAGAGGGACTGAGGGCAAGCTGCAGCAGAGGAGGTGCCACGGGAGCAGGAGGGAAAACTCTGTCCCTGTGAGGCTGCTGGAGCCTGGGGCAGGCTGCCCAGAGAGGTTGTGGAGCCTCCTGCTCTGGAGAGCTTCCAACCCCACCTGGATGTGTTCCTGGGTGCCCAGACCTGGGTGCTGCTGCTCTGGCAGGGGGCTGGGACTTGGATGATCTCTGCAGGTCCCTTCCAAGCCCTGCCCTGCTGTGGTTGATGGATGCTATGAGAGCCAAGCTGGGAGGGGAAGGGAAAGGGAATTCTGCAAAGGATTGTAGTGGTTGCTCTGCATTCAAAGGGTGAGGGCAAAGGACAGCTCTCAGAGGTCTCAGCAGCTCTTCTGGGGAGGTGTTTTTTGTGTTCCTGTGTGCCTTTCATTAGCTGACACCAGTCTGGTCTCTGCCTGAATGGTTTTTGGTCTTCATTGGCATCAGGTTATTTATTTGCTATGAGCTCCTGACTTGAAGGGATCCTGCAGGGAGGCTGCAGAGAGACTTTTGCTGGGGGGGTCCAGAGCCAGGCCAAGGGGGAAGGGTTTGGAGCTGAGGCAGAGCAGGGTCAGAGTAGAGCTGATGAAGAAGTTCTGCAGCAGGGAGGGAGCTGAGCCTCTGGCCCAGGCTGCCCAGGGAGGCTGTGGATGTTGAGCCTACAGAAGAGAAGGCTGCAGGCAGAGCTCAGAGCAACCTTGCAGGAGCTGAAGGGCTGCAGGAGAGCTGGGGAGGGACTGTGGGCAAGGGCTGGGAGTGCCAGGAGCAGGGAGAATGGCTTGGAGCTGGGAAAGGGCAGAGGGAGAGTGGAGAGGAGGAAGGAATGGTTGGCAGGGAGGCTGGGGAGAGCCTGGCACAGGCTGGATGATCTCTGGGAAGCAGCACCGGGAGGGAGGGAGGCAGCACCGGGAGGGAGGCAGCACCGGGAGGGAGGCAGCACCGGCTGCCTTCCTCCAGGGCTGAGCAGGAGGCTTCCACCACCCCTCTTGGTGCCAGGGCTCAGACTCAGGGCCCTGCTGGTGGCTCTGCTCTGGGGCAGCTTTTCCCCAGCCCCTCTAATCTTTGCCTTTGCCCTTGCAGCCTCTCAGAGAATGCCCTGGGGGAGGGAGGGCTCCGAGCCCTGGCCCTGCGGCTGCCCTGCCTCGGCCGCCTGCGCAGGCTGCAGTGAGGACCTGGCACTGCCAGCTGGGCACTGCCCTGGGCTGGCACAGCAGCTGCTGGGGCTGCTGCCCTCCCCTCCAGCTCTGGCACCCCCACACTGTGCCCTCTGCTGCCTCCCCTCCAGCTCTGGCACCCCCACACTGTGCCCTCTGCTTGCTGCTGTGTGCCCCCAGCTCTGCCACCCCCACACTGTGCCCTCTGCTGCTGTGTGCCCCCAGCTCTGCCACCTCCACACTGTGCCCTCTGCTGCTGTGTGCCCCCAGCTCTGCCACCCCCACACTGTGCCCTCTGCTGCTGTGTGCCCCCAGCTCTGCCACCCCCACACTGTGCCCTCTGCTGCTGTGTGCCCCCAGCTCTGCCACCCCCACACTGTGCCCTCTGCTGCTGTGTGCCCCCAGCTCTGCCACCCCCACACTGTGCCCTCTGCTGCTGTGTGCCCCCAGCTCTGCCACCCCCACACTGTGCCCTCTGCTGCTGTGTGCTCCCAGCTCTGCCACCCCCACACTGTGCCCTCTGCTGCTGTGTCCCCCCAGCCCAGCCTGCTCAAGGCCTCATCCAGCCTGGTCCTCAGCACCTCCAGGCAGGGGGCAGCCACAGCCTTCCTGGGCAGCCTGTGCCAGGCTCTCCCCAGCCTCCCTGCCAACCATTCCTTCCTCCTCTCCACTCTCCCTCTGCCCTCTGCCAGCTCCAAGCCATTCTCCCTGCTCCTGGCACTCCCAGCCCTTGCCCACAGTCCCTCCCCAGCTCTCCTGCAGCCCTTCAGCTCCTGCCAGGTTGCTCTGAGCTCTGCCTGCAGCCTTCTCTGCTGCAGGCTGCACAGCCCCAAGCCTCCCAGCCTGGCCCCACAGGGGAGGCTCTGCAGCCCTCTGAGCATCTCCATGTCCCTAGGGTGCCTCTGCACTCCAGGTGCTCCTCTGCTTCCCCCAGCTCCTGCCCCGGGCCAGGGTCCGGATCAGCTCCCAGGCCCCGGGTGGGGGGAAGGGACCTGCAGGACGTGGTTTAGTGGGCAGGGGAAGGTCCTGCGGGGCACGGCCTGACCGGCACGGGGGGGCTTGGACTCGCTGAGCCTGGGGGTCGCTGCCAGCGCAAAGCCCCGCACGGTGCGGGAGCTGCCGGCGGCTCCTGCGGAACGCCAGGGGTCAGCACAGCCCCGGGAGCCAGCGCTGCTGGCTGCAGCCCGGCGTGGAGCCGCACAGCCCCCCGGGCTGGAGCCGAGCCTCAGGAGCACCCAAGTCCAACCCAGGACCCTGCTCGGCCTTTCCCTGCCACTGAGGAATGTCCTTCCTCAACCCAGGGCAGGGTCCCTCCCCAGGTGCTGTGCAGGCAAGACAGAGCTGCTGCTGCTTCTCCTGAGCCAGCCCAGCCTGCCCACATGGAGAGGGAAGGAAAGAGCTCCAACAGGATGGGGACAGAAAGGTCCCAAAGCCACACTGACAAGAGAGGGACCCAGCAGCATCTGGGGACTAAAGGCTGCAAGGGCAACCCCTCTGCCCTCTGGCTCAGCCAGGCCACTCAGACACCAGGGGGTTTAAGATACAGAAGCACCCAGGCTGGAGCTGAGCCTCAGGAGCACCCAAGTCCAACCCAGAGCCCTGCCCTGCAAGGCTCAGCCCCAAGCACCACAGCCCCAAGCACCACAGCCAGGCCTGGGGACTCCACCACCTCCCTGGGCAGCACTTTCCAGGCCCTGAGCACTCCTGCTGGGAACAACTCTGCCTCCTGCCCAGGCTGACCCTGCCCTGCTGCAGCCTGAGGCCATTGCCTCTCTTCTGGCACCAGGTCCCTCTGAGCAGAGCCCAGCAGCAGCCTCTCCACAGCCTCCTCTCAGGGAGCTGCAGGCAGCAGTGAGGTCTCCCCTCAGCCTCCTCTGTCTCTCCCTGACCATCCCCAGCTCCCTCAGGCTCTCTCCAGCAGATTTCTTCCCCAGGCCCTTCCCAGCTTCCCTGCCCTGCTCTGCCCTGGCTCCAGCACCTCCACAGCTCTCTTGGGCTGAGGTGCCCAGAGCTGGACCCTGAGGTGCCCAGAGCTGAGCCCCAGGGCACAATCCCCTCCCTGCTGCTCTGGACACAGCATTGCTGAGCCCAGCCAGGAAGCCTTTTGGCTCTCTGGGCCCCCTGGGCACACTGCTGGCTGCTGTTCAGCTGCTTGGCCATGAGAGCCCCCAGGTCCCATCCTGCCAGCAGCTCTCCAGCCACACTGCCCCAGGCCTGCAGCACTGCTTGGGGTTGTTGTGCCCCAAGTGCAGGGCCTGGCACTTGGCCCTGGTGCAGCTCATCCCTTGGGCACTGCCCCATGGCTCCAAGCTGTCCCAGGCCCTCTGCAGAGCCTCCCTGCCCTGGTGCAGACCAACCCTCCCCAGACCTTGGTGTCCTCTGCCAGCTTGCTGCTCTGTGTCTCCTTTGCTCAGAGCTGGGCTCTGGGCTGTGCTCTCAGCCTGCATCTTCCATCCCCACAGCCCTGGGCTGAGCTGTGTGTGTGTGGGGGGGACAGCACAAGAGGTGCCCAGAGGGCCAGGGACCCCATGGCCCCCCTGCCCCAGCCTGCAGCCCAGTTTTGCCCTCAGTGTTCCAGCTCCAGCTTCCCTGGAGGATCCTGGATGTTAGGAGGAGGCTGGGAAGGGACTTCTGAGGGTGTTAGGGAGTGGTAGGAGCTGCTCTGAGCACAGCCTGAGAGAGTTGGGGTTGTGCAGGCTGCAGAGGAGAAGGCTCCAGGGAGACCTTCTGGTGGCCTTCCAGGGGCTGCAGGGGGCTGCAGGAAAGCTGGGGAGGGACTTTGGAGGGGGTGAGGGAGGGCCAGGACTTGGGGGGATGGAGCAAAAGGAGAAGTGGGGAGCTGGAGATTGGCTGTGAGGAAGAAGTTGTTGGGCAGGAGGGTGGTGAGAGCCTGGCCCAGGCTGCCCAGGGAGGTGGTGGAAGCCTCCTGCTCAGCCCTGGAGGTGTTTGCAGCCAGGCTGGAGGTGGCTGTGAGCAACCTGCTGTGGGGTGAGCTGTCCCTGCCCGTGGCAGGGCTTGGAGCTGGCTGAGCCCTGAGCTCCCTTCCATCCCTGCCAGCTCTGGGAGTCTGTGTGGGGCTGAAGGAAGCCCTTGGGCACCATCCCCAGCAGGACCCTCCTGGACAATCTGCCTGCTGCTGGTTAGCAGGGGTGAAGGCTTTGCTGGCAGAAGGAGCTGGGGGTGCTGGGGGGCAGCAGCTGGAGAGGAGCCCAGGGGGTGCCTAGGGGGGCAGGAAGGCCACCAGCAGCCTGGCCTGGAGCAGCACTGGGGTGAGCAGCAGGAGCAGGGCAGGGCTGGTGCCTCAGGGATGGCTGAGCCCTGAGCTCCCTTCCAGCCCTGGGATTCTGTGCTCCTAGGAGGAAATTCTTCACTGCAAGGGGTGGGCAAGGCTCCAGCATGGATTGCTCAGAAAGGCTGCCTCCTCCCTGGAGGTGCCCCAGGCCAGGCTGGATGAGGCCTTGAGCAACCTGGGCTGCTGGGAGGTGGTTGGCACTGGCTGAGCCTTGAGGTCCTTTCCAACCCCAAGCCTGTGGTTCCTGAGGGGAGAGCTGGAGGCTTTGCCCAGCTTGGAGAGGTGAAGTGAACCTTCTGGTCAGGCAGGAAGAGGTGAGGCCCTTGGTGGGAGGATGGAGGGGGGGTTGGGTGGGTGGGGGAGTACTGTGGGAGCTGGCTGGATCCCAAACTGCTTCCTCAAGCAGCTAATTACCCTGGGCCATTTTTAGAGCTGCTCCTATTGGGCTCTGCAGCTTTCTTTCTCCCTGCTCCAAAAATGGCCTCGTGTTGGGATGCTCCACACCAACCCTCCCTATTGTTCTGAGCTGCCTGCAGCCTCCAGGAGACAATGCCAGAGCCAGTCAGGGCTGGTTTCAGACCCAAGGAAGAGGAGGTTTGGGTTTTGCTCCCCTCCCTCTCTCCCTCCTTCCCTCCCTCCCTCTCTTCCCCTCTCCCCGAGACACCAGGGGCTGCCGGCAGCACAAAGAGAGCCGCTGAAAGGCGATGGGAGAGGCGGCTTGGAGGCTACCCCGAAGCCCTCTCAGATCCCCCAGCCCCCCATCCCCACCCTGAGCATCCAACGCTGCCCCCTCCCCACCCCGGCAGGGGATGGGGACTCCACCTCCCCGGGGCGGCCTGTGCCAAATCCCCGACCGCCTTTTCCCTCCCCCCCGCTCAAAGCGGTTCCAGGTGGTGGGGAGGAAGGTGTGTGGGGGGGTTCCCCTCACCTGGACCCCCTCGGTTGGCGGCGATGGGGCCACCCAGCAGCCCTCCCCGCCGCCGCCGCCCGTCCCTCGCCATCACCGCCCACCCCCGGCCGGGGGTGGGCGGTGATGGCGAGGGGCGGGCGGCGGGCGCGGCGATGGGGAGGTGCTGAGCCCGCAGCCCCCCGGGAGCTGCTCGGCCCCGGCGGGTGAGTACCGGCGGTCCCGGTGATGCGGAGGGATGGGGAGCACGGAGAGCCCCCGGGCGGGAGGAGGGCTCGGGGAGAGGGGGGGGGGGGGGGGGGGGGGGGGGGGGGGGGGGAAGGAAGCCCTCTGCCAGGCGCGGGGGGAAGGGGGGTGGGGGTGGGGGATCGGCGGGATAGGGTCGTCGCCGGCTTGTGGTGGGGGATGGGGGAGGTGCGAGTGGTGGTCTCCGGGCGCTAAAGGTGAGGGGGAGGCTTTGTCACCTGGGAGCGGCTTTGGATCGGAACGTCCTGCTCAGGTGGATTGAGCCTCCAAGCCCTGGGGTAGAGCCTCTGACCCCCGGGACAGAGCCGCTGACCCCCGGGATAGAGCCTCCAGCCCCTGGGATAGAGCCTCCAGCCCCTGGGGTAGAGCCTCTGACCCCCGGGACAGAGCCTCTGACCCCCGGGATAGAGCCTCCAGCCCCTGGGGTAGAGCCTCCAGCCCCCGGGGTAGAGCCTCTGACCCCCGGGACAGAGCCTCTGACCCCCGGGACAGAGCCTCCAGCCCCTGGGATAGAGCCTCTGACCCCCGGGACAGAGCCTCTGACCCCTGGGATAGAGCCTCTGCCCCCCGGGATAGAGCCTCCAGCCCCCGGGACAGAGCCTCTGACCCCCGGGACAGAGCCTCCAGCCCCTGGGGCAGATTCTCCTTCCCCTCAGACCTTTCCTGCCCTCTGGAAGCCCCTCCAACCCCTAGGACAAATCCTTCATGCCTTGGGGTAGATCTTCCAGTCCCTGCATCAGAGCCTCCTTCCCCTGGGACAGACCCTCCAACCCCTGGACAGATGTTCCAGCCCCTGGATCAGACCCTCCAGCCTCTGGGACAGATCCTCCTTCCTCTCAGACATGTCTTGCCCTGGGACATACCCTTGAACCCACGGGACAGACCCTTCGGCCCCTGGGTTAGATCCTCCTTCCCCTTGGACAGACCCTCTGACCCCCGGGACAGCCTCTCCAACCCCTGGGACTTCCCCTCTGACCCCCGGGACAGCCTCTCCAACCCCTGGGACATCCACTCCGACCCCCGGGACAGCCTCTCCAACCCCTGGGACATCCACTCCGACCCCCGGGACAGCCTCTCCAACCCCTGGGACATCCACTCCGACCCCCGGGACAGCCTCTCCAACCCCTGGGACTTCCCCTCTGACCCCCGGGACAGCCTCTCCAACCCCTGGGACATCCACTCCGACCCCCGGGACAGCCTCTCCAGCCCCTGGGACTTCCCCTCCGACCCCCGGGACAGCCTCTCCAACCCCTGGGACAGACCCTCGACCCCTGAGACATCCCCTCCGACCCCCGGGACAGCCTCTCCAACCCCTGGGACATCCCCTCCGACCCCCGGGACATCCCCTCCGACCCCCGAGGCATCCCCTCCGACCCCCGGGACAGCCTCTCCATGCCTGGGACATCCCCTCCGACCTCCGGGACAGCCTCTCCGGCCCCCGGGACAGCCCCTTGAACCCCCGGGACAGCCTCTCTCCCTCGCCCGGGACCTCCCCGCCGTGGCTTTACGCTCCCCCAGCCCAGGCTCCGTCCGCGCTGGGTACCGAGCTTGTGCCGCCCGTCCCTGCTCTCTGGGCATCCTAACTGATGCCAGCCGGGCACAGGACCGCTTCTCCCCGCTCCTCCCCGCCCCAGGCAATCGTCGGGGCCTGCTGGCTTTGCTCCCCAGGGGTGGGCACCTCTGCTAGGGGGTTCGCTGGCAGCTGCCACCAGCTCCTCTCCTCCTCCTCCTCTTCCTCCTCCGGGGTCGCGCTGTGGGGCAGGGGATGTGGCCAGCGCAGAAAGGCTTCTCCGGGAGCTGTTGCAGCCTGCTGCTGCTCCTGCTGCTGGTGCCAGCCTCGGTGCAGGGGCGAGGGAGGGGGTGGGGGGCGGGGGGCAGCGGCGGCAGGAGGGCTTCTGCTCACGGCTGGGCTGCTCCACGGCCAGCCTCAGCCTCCCAGCGAGCAGCGGTGGCCGCGGAGCTCTCGGAGGATGGGTGGCAGGCAGGGAGAGGTTTTCCCATCGGCTCCGCCAGCCCTGGAGACCTGATGCAATAAATATGGGAGGGGGGGATGGGGGGGGCGGGGTGTGAGTAACCCTAATCTAGGCTGGATGAAAGCCAGCGGGGCTGGAGGACTCGGTGGGCAAACGCAGCCCTGCCGGGGTCGGTCCCCAGCAGGTGGGTGGAAGAGGAGAGATGGAGAGGAGAGTGGAGAGCAGAGGTTGGGTGGCAGAAACGTCTCCAGAGGGCTGCTGTCTCCCCGGGAGCCTGAGGTGCTTGGAGGGGGGGGGGGGTGGGATGTGGGGAGGGGGAATTGGGAGGATCCCTGCGAACCTAAGAGCTCCATCCAGGCTTGAAGCCTTGCTGGGGAAGCCGGAGTCCGAATCAGGCTGGGGGTGAGCGCAGCCCAGGGGTGAGCACAGCCCGGGGGGTGAGCACAGCCCAGGGGGGAGCACAGCCCGGGGGTGAGCACAGCCCGGGGGTGAGCGCAGCCCAGGGGTGAGCACAGCCCAGGGGTGAGCACAGCCCAGGGGTGAGCGCAGCCCAGGGGGGAGCGCAGCCCAGGGGGGAGCACAGCCCAGGGGGGAGCACAGCCCAGGGGGGAGCGCAGCCCAGGGGGGAGCGCAGCCCAGGCGGGAGCACAGCCCGGGGGTGAGCACAGCCCAGGGGGGAGCACAGCCCAGGGGTGAGCGCAGCCCAGGCGGGAGCACAGCCCGGGGGTGAGCACAGCCCAGGGGGGAGCGCAGCCCAGGGGTGAGCGCAGCCCAGGGGTGAGCGCAGCCCAGGGGGGAGCGCAGCCCAGGGGGGAGCGCAGCCCGGGGGGGAGCACAGCCCAGGGGTGAGCACAGCCCGGGGGTGAGCACAGCCCAGGGAGGAGCACAGCCCAGGGGGGAGCACAGCCCAGGGGGGGAGCACAGCCCAGGGGGGAGCACAGCCCAGGGGTGAGCACAGCCCAGGGGGGAGCGCAGCCCAGGGGGGAGCACAGCCCAGCGGGGAGCACAGCCCAGGGGTGAGCGCAGCCCAGGGGTGAGCGCAGCCCAGGGGGGAGCACAGCCCGGGGGTGAGCGCAGCCCAGGGGGGAGCACAGCCCAGGGGTGAGCACAGCCCAGGGGTGAGCACAGCCCAGGGGGGAGCGCAGCCCAGGGGGGAGCGCAGCCCAGGAGTGCTCCGTTCTGATCCTGCTCCGTTCTGATCCTGCTCCTCCCTCGCCAGCCTTCAGCCCCCAGGTAACCGGCTGGGAGCTCTCCCGCTGCTGCGTGGTGGCCCCGGGGGGGGCAGAGGATGGCCAGAGAGCGCATCCCGTAGAAGCAGGAGCCAGGGAGCAGAGCGGGGAGGGGGGCAGGGAGGGAGGAGGAGGAAGGCTGGGAACAAAAGCCTGGGGCGTGCGGCAAGGATTTGTTTTGAAGTGAGTCAGTGGAGGATGTTTTGCTGGAGCAGCCTCGGGGAAGCGCTGCCTCTGCTTTGCTCGCAGCTGCCTGGCAGCCTGGCACACGGATCTGCTGCCGGGGCATGGGGCTCGCTCTCTGCAGCTGCTGCTGGGGCACGGGGGGGTCGGCCCTTTGCTGTCCGTCGCCTCTGGAGGGCCCTGGCTGGGATTAAGTGGAAGGACAGCAGCCGGTGGGGCTTCCAGGTGGCCCCCAGCCTGTGCCCCGGGAAGGGGTCGCAGCCATCATGCTGCACCCACGTGAGGGGGGGGCAGGGACAGACGACCTCCAGTGCTGGAGGTGCTTCTCCCTCCCCACTGCCTTCCTGAGCTCCATCTTAAAGAGGAATCAGTCATAGAATCGTCAGGGCTGGAAGGGACCCCAAGGCTCAGCCAGCTCCAAGCCCCTGCCCTGGGCAGGGACAGCTCACCCCACAGCAGGTTGCTCACAGCCACCTCCAGCCTGGCTGCAAACATCTCCAGGGCTGAGCAGGAGGCTTCCACCACCTCCCTGGGCAGCCTGGGCCAGGCTCTCACCACCCTCCTGCCCAACAACTTCTTCCTCACAGCCAATCTCCAGCTCCCCACTTCTCCTTTTGCTCCATCCCCCCCAGTCCTGGCCCTCTTGGGCTTTGGCCACTGGAGCTGAGCTGTGGGTGAAGATGCTCTTTGCCCTGGGCAGGGGGGGGATCTGTCAGCTGTGCAGGCCCCAGCAGTCTCCTCTCCCTCTCCCTCTCCCTCTCCCTCTCCCTCTCCCTCTCCCTCTCCCTCTCCCTCTCCCTCTCCCTCTCCCTCTCCCTCTTCCTCTCCCTCTCTCTCTCCTTCTCTCCCTCTCCCTCTCCCTCTGCTTCTCTTCCTCTTCCTCTCTCTCTCTCTCTCCTCCCTCTCCCTCTCCTCCTCTCCCCTCCAGAGCTGGGGTCCACGGTGCTGGAGCATCCCCTGGAGGGGGTCAAGGGATGCAGCCCCCAGCAGCCCCTCTCTCTCCTCTCCCCTCTCCCCTCTCTCTCCTCTCCCCTCTCCTCTCCCCTCTCTCTCCTCTCCCCTCTCTCCTCTCCCCTCTCTCCCTCTCTCCCCTCTCCACTCTCTCCCCTCTCCACTCTCTCCCCTCTCCACTCTCTCCCCTCTCCCCTCTCTCTCCTCTCCCCCCTCTCTCTCCTCTCCCCTCTCCTCTCCCCTCTCTCTCCTCTCTCCTCTCCCCTCTCTCCCCTCTCCCCTCTCTCTCCTCTCCCCCCTCTCCCCTCTCCCCCCTCTCCCTCCTCTCCCCTCTCTCTCCTCCACCCCCGAGCTGGGCTCCCGTGGCGCTGGAGCAGCCACCAGCAGCTCTCCCCAGTCCCATGCTGGGATTGCATCAGTTCCCTTGGCCCTCTCGGCAGCGCCGGGGAAGAGCCTCCGGCCGGCACAACTTCCCTTTGCTCCAGTCCCACCCAGTGGAAAGAGCTTCCCCCCCCCGCCCCGGCTCCCCTCCCGGGCTGGGCTGGGAGGCTGCGGCCGGGGGGCAGCGGCCGGGGGGCAGCGGCCGGGGGGCAGCGGCCGGGGGGCTGCGGCCGGGGGGCAGCGGCCGGGGGGCTGCGGCCGGGGGGCAGCGGCCGGGGGGCAGCGGCCGGGGGGCTGCGGCCGGGGGGCAGCGCCGGCCGGCGGCTCCCGGCGCCTCTCAATTCGGAGCTTGTTCCGTGGCAGCCCCGAACCTGACACCAAGGAGAGAAGGAAGGAGGAGGGGGAGGGAGGGAAAACCCCACAGCCCTGGCAGCCTCCTGTCCGGCTCCCCGGGCCGGCAGCCCTCATAAGGAGCTCTTTATGTCAGCCCTTGGCTTGCGGCTCCGAGGTGAGGGCTTGGGGCGGCGGGGGGCGGGGGGAGGGGGGAGAGGTAAATGTTTAGGGGTGCTAAGAGCAGCCGGGGAGGGGGTTTGAAGCGATGCTCCTGGGGAAGAACTGAATGTTCCCCTTCCCCCCCTTCCCCCCTAAAAGCCAGACCCCACACCCCCCCCGCCAAGCCCCCAGGAAGCTTCGCAACCTCTCCCGAAGCTGCGCTGAGGGAGCTGAGTCAGCACTTCGAGGCGGCTTTGGCTCCGTTTATCCTGGCGGCTCACGGGAGGAGGGG
Organism: Dryobates pubescens; assembly: GCF_014839835.1. Lineage (NCBI taxonomy): Eukaryota > Metazoa > Chordata > Aves > Piciformes > Picidae > Dryobates > Dryobates pubescens. Next base: position 2,303,515 of record NC_071630.1, read on the forward strand.
GGGAAAGGAGTTGGGGGGCGGGGGGGGGAGGGAAAAAAAGCGGCTCCTGGGAACTGAGATGAGTTTGGGGATCAAATCCCGGGGGGGGGGGGGGGGGGGCGGGGGAGAAAAAGCCAACCCCAACCCACAAACGACCAAGCTGCAGTGGGGACCCCGAAGGGGTCTTTGCCTGCTCCTGCTCCTGAGGCTTTGGCTGCTGCCAGCTTGGGCTTGGTTTGTTTGTTCCTGCCTGTGGCCAGCAGGATAAAGCTGGAGTCTAAAAATCTTCTTCCATCCCCCCACCTCCTCCTCCTCCCCCCTCCCCCCCCCCCCCCCCCGCCCCCAGCCCTGGATTTTCCATCCCCAGATGGTCCCAGAGGCTGAGGATGCAGGAGGCAGCAGCAGGCAGCGTCTGGGAGGCTGCTTTGAAACGGGAGACAGAGTCGGGGGGGGGGGGGGGTGGGGCGCAGGTTTTGGTCTCAGCAAGTGCAGGGCTCTGCAAGCACTTCAGCAGAGGCCTCCTGTCCCTCAGGTGCTGCTGGGGAGGGGGGCACAGAATCAACCAACCAGGTTGGGAAAGACCTCAGGGCTCATCCAGGCCAACCCAGCACCCAGCACCTCCTGGTGACTCAGCTCCAGGGCTGGGGACTCCACCACCCACCCTGGGCAGCACAGCCCCAGGGCCAAGCTCTCTGGCTGGGGAGAATTTCTTCCTCCCCTCCAGCCCTAAACCTCCCCCTGGCACAGCTTGAGGCTGTGGCCTCTTGTTCTGGGGCTGGGGGCCTGGGAGAAGAGCCCAACCCCCCCCTGGCTCCAACCTCCCTGCAGGGAGTTGCAGAGAGCAAGAAGGTCTCCCCTGAGCCTCCTCTTCTGCAGGCTCCAACCCCAGCTCCCTCAGCCTCTCCTCCCAGGGCTGTGCCCCAGACCCCTCCCCAGCTTTGTTGCCCTTCTCTGGACACCTTCCAGCAGCTCTGTGTCCTAATGAAGGTTTCCCAAGGAATTCCACCACGTTTCTGGGGGGGTAGCTCTCTCTTTTTCGGCTGTTCTTTGGCCTTCAGATCTGTCCCAGGGGTGCAGAGCAGGCTGATAAAACATCTCTGCAGTGACACAGCCAGCAGGGCCAGGGAGGGGATTCTGCCCCTCTGCTCCACTCTGCTGAGCCCACAGCTGCAGCTCTGTGCCCAGCTCTGGAGCCTCTGTGCCCAGCTCTGGAGCCTCTGTGCCAGGAGGGCTCTGGAGGGGCTGGAAGGTGTCCAGAGCAGGGCCAGGAGGCTGAGCAGAGGGCTGGAGCTGCTCTGCTCTGAGCACAGCCTGAGAGGGTTGGGGTTGTGCAGGCTGCAGAGGAGAAGGCTGCAGGCAGAGCTCAGAGCAACCTTGCAGGAGCTGAAGGGCTGCAGGAGAGCTGGGGAGGGACTGTGGGCAAGGGCTGGGAGTGCCAGGAGCAGGGAGAATGGCTTGGAGCTGGGAGAGGGCAGAGGGAGAGTGGAGAGGAGGAAGGAATTGTTGGCAGGGAGGCTGGGGAGAGCCTGGCCCAGGCTGCCCAGGGAGGCTGTGGCTGTCCCCTGCCTGGAGGTGCTGAGGCCCAGGCTGGATGAGGCCCTGAGCAGCCAATCCCTGATGGAATTCTTGGGAGCCCCCAGCCTGCCCCAGGTCCCCAGGGCAGCCTCACAGCCTCACAGCCTTCTCCCTGCACATGCAGTCAGTCATCCCCACAGCAGCCTGCTGCTGCTCCCTGCAGCAGATCTCCTGCCCTGGCTGAGCAGAGAGCTGGGGAGGCTGGAGGGGGCTGCTGGCAGTGGGCAGTCCCCTGCAGGCTGCACCTTGTGGCCCTGCTCCCATCAGAGGACCTGCAAAGGACCTTCCCCCCTGCTGCCAGGCAAGGAAAGGCAGCCCTGGAGGCTTTGAAGGCCGGGCTGGAGGTGGTGTGAGCAACCTGCTCTGCTCTGAGCACAGCCTGAGAGGGTTGGGGTTGTGCAGGCTGCAGAGGAGAAGGCTCCAGGGAGACCTTCTGGTGGCCTCCCAGGAGCTGCAGGGGGCTGCAGGAAAGCTGGGGAGGGACTTTGGAGGGGGTGAGGGAGGGCCAGGACTGGGGGGGATGGAGCAAAAGGAGAAGGGGGGAGCTGGAGATTGGCTGTGAGGAAGAAGTTGTTGGCCAGGAGGGTGGTGAGAGCCTGGCCCAGGCTGCCCAGGGAGGTGGTGGAAGCCTCCTGCTCAGCCCTGGAGGTGTTTGCAGCCAGGCTGGAGGTGGCTGTGAGCAACCTGCTGTGGGGTGAGGTGTCCCTGCCCAGGGCAGGGGCTTGGAGCTGGCTGAGCCCTGAGCTCCCTTCCAGCCCTGCCAGCCCTGGGGTTCTGTGGTCCTGTGCCATGTGCCATGGGTGGGACAAGGAATCAAAGCAGGAGGTGCAGGGAGGGTTGTGCAGTGCAGCTCAGCCATGGCTGCAGGTCCTCAGCCTCCTGCCCTGCCCCAGGCTTGGACCTTTCCCCATTGGTAAGCAGCCAGCCCAGAGCTGCTGCTTGCTCTGGCAGCCCCAGGAGGGTCTGCAGGAGGCTCAGGGCTTGTGGCAAGCTGCAGATGGCACCAAACTAGGTGGTGAGGGTGGCAAGGCTGAAGGACAGGATGGAGGCATCCAGAGGGACCTGGGCAGGCTGCAGAGGTGGCTGAGGAGAACCTCAGCAGCTTCAACGAGGCCAAGGGCAAAGTCCTGCACCTGGGGCAGGGCAAACCTGGATATCAACCCAGGCCTGGGGTGAGGAGACTGAGGGCAGCCCTGCAGGGAAGGCCTTGGGGGGGCTGGGGCTGGGGGAGCAGCTGGGCAGGAGCCAGCACTGGGCACTGGCAGCACAGGAGGCCAAGGGCAGCCTGGGCTGCAGCCAGAGCAGGGTGGCCAGAGCTGGAGAGAGAGGATCCTGCCCCTCTGCTCTGCTCTGGGGAGACCTCACCTGCAGGGCTGGGGCCAGCTGTGGGACCCCAGCACAAGAGAGACCTGGAGCTGCTGGAGAGGCTCCAGAGGAGGCCACAGAGATGAGCAGAGGGCTGCAGAACCTCTGCCCTGGGGCCAGGCTGGGAGGGTTGGGGCTGTGCAGCCTGCAGCAGAGAAGGCTGCAGACAGAGCTGAGAGCTGCAGCTGCAGAGCTGCAGGGCAGCTGCAGGCAGGCTGGGGAGGGACTGCTGAGAAGGGGCTGTGGGGATAGGCCCAGGGGCAATGGTTTGGAGCTGGAGCAGGGCAGAGTTAGGTTGGAGCTGAGGAGGAAGCTGTGCAGAGGGAGGCTGGGGAGAGCCTGGCCCAGGCTGCCCAGGGAGGTGGTGGAGGCTGCATCCCTGCAGCCCTTCCAGCTCAGCCTGGCTGTGTCCCTGGGCAGCCTGCTGCAGCTGGAGCTGCCCCTGCTGCCTGCAGGGGGCTTGGCCAGGAGGCCCTTGGGGCACAAGGCATGCAACAGGCACGGAACATGCAGCAGGCACAGGGCATGCAACAGGCACAGGGCATGCAACCTGTGCAGGACATGCAACAGGCACAGGGCATTCAACAGGTGCAGGGCATTCAACAGGTACAGGGCATGCTACAGGCACAGGACATGCAACAGGTGCTGGGCATGCAACAGGCTCAGGGCATGCAACAGGCTCAGGGCATGCAACAGGTGCAGGGCATTCAACAGGTGCAGGGCATTCAACAGGTGCAGGACATGCTACAGGCACAGGACATGCAACAGGTGCTGGGCATGCAACAGGCGCAGGACATGCAACAGGCACAGGGCATGCAACAGGCACAGGACATGCAACAGGCGCAGGGCATTCAACAGGTGCAGGACATGCAACAGGCACAGGACATGCAACAGGCACAGGGCATGCAACAGGCACAGGACATGCAACAGGCGCAGGACATGCAACAGGCGCAGGGCATGCAGCAGGCACAGGACATGCAACAGGCACAGGACATGCAACAGGCACAGGACATGCAACAGGCGCAGGACATGCAACAGGCACAGGGCATTCAACAGGTGCAGGACATGCAACAGGCACAGGGCATGCAACAGGCACAGGGCATGCAACAGGTGCAGGGCATTCAACAGGCACAGGACATGCAACAGGCACAGGACATGCAACAGGCACAGGGCATGCAACAGGCACAGGGCATGCAACAGGTGCAGGGCATTCAACAGGCACAGGACATGCAACAGGCACAGGGTATGCAACAGGTGCAGGGCATTCAACAGGTGCAGGGCATTCAACAGGCACAGGGCATACAACAGTCACAGGGCATGCAACAGGTGCAGGGCATGCAAGAGGCACAGGACATGCAATGCAGTCCCCCCCAGTGGTGCAGCTGTTGGTTGCAGCTGGCAGAGCTCAGCAAACTCAGACCCAAGACTTTTTTTGGTGCTATGGGGTTTGTTTCCCTCTCCCCTCTTCCTCTCCCCCCCAAAACTCACCCCCCCCCCTCCTGGTGCTGCCTCCCTCCCGTGGCTGCTGCCTCCCTCCCTCCCGATGCTGCCTCCCTCCCTCCTGGTGCTGCCTCCCTCCCGATGCTGCCTCCCTCCCTCCCGGTGCTGCCTCCCTACGGTGCTGCCTCTCTCACTCCTGGTGCTGCCTCCCTCCCGGTGCTGCCTCCCTCCCGATGCTGCCTCCCTCCCTCCCGGTGCTGCCTCCCTACGGTGCTGCCTCCCTCCCGGTGCTGCCTCCCTCCCTCCTGGTGCTGCCTCCCTCCCGGTGCTGCCTCCCTCCCTCCCGATGCTGCCTCCCTCCCTCCCACTGCTTCCTCCCTCCCGGTGGGCGCTGCCTCCGTCCCAGTGCTGCCTCCCTCCCCGTCCTGCCTCCCTCCCGGTCCTGCCTCCCTCGGGTTGTTGCCTTCCTTCCTCCCGGTGCTGCCTGCCTCCCTCCCTCCCGGTGGGTGCTGCCTCCCTCCCTCCCAGTGCTGCCTCCCTCCCGTGGGCGCTGCCTCCCGCGGGCCGCTGCTTCCCTTCCGTGGGCGCTGCCTCCCCCCCGGGCTGCTGCTTCCCTCCCGTGGGCGCTGCCTCCCCCCCGGGCGCTGCCTCCCTCCCGCGGGCCGCTGCTTCCCTCCCGTGGGCGCTGCCTCCCGCGGGCCGCTGCTTCCCTTCCGTGGGCGCTGCCTCCCGCGGGCTGCTGCTTCCCTTCCGTGGGCGCTGCCTCCCCCCCGGGCGCTGCTTCCCTTCCGTGGGCGCTGCCTCCCGCGGGCTGCTGCTTCCCTTCCGTGGGCGCTGCCTCCCCCCCGGGCGCTGCTTCCCTTCCGTGGGCGCTGCCTCCCCCCCGGGCGCTGCTTCCCTTCCGTGGGCGCTGCCTCCCGCGGGCTGCTGCTTCCCTCCCGTGGGCGCTGCCTCCCCCCGGGGCGCTGCTTCCCTTCCGTGGGCGCTGCCTCCCTCCCGCGGGCCGCTGCTTCCCTTCCGTGGGCGCTGCCTCCCCCCCGGGCTGCTGCTTCCCTCCCGTGGGCGCTGCCTCCCCCCCGGGCGCTGCTTCCCTTCCGTGGGCGCTGCCTCCCCCCCGGGCGCTGCTTCCCTTCCGTGGGCGCTGCCTCCCCCCCGGGCGCTGCTTCCCTTCCGTGGGCGCTGCCTCCCTCCCGCGGGCCGCTGCTTCCCTTCCGTGGGCGCTGCCTCCCCCCCGGCCGCTGCTTCCCTCCCGTGGGCGCTGCCTCCCGCGGGCCGCTGCTTCCCTCCCGTGGGCGCTGCCTCCCCCCCGGCCGCTGCTTCCCTTCCGTGGGCGCTGCCTCCCCCCCGGGCTGCTGCTTCCCTTCCGTGGGCGCTGCCTCCCCCCCGGCCGCTGCTTCCCTTCCGTGGGCGCTGCCTCCCTGCCTGCCTCCCGGGGCACGTCACGGGCGGGCGTGGAGCGGCCGAGGGATGCGCCGCCGCCGCCGCCAGCTTTTGCTTTCGTTCGCCAGGGCCGGAGCCCTCCGGCGGAGGGCTGCGGAGCCTCCCCTGCCGCTGGCGGCCCCCGGGGCTGGGGGGCACAGCCCTGGCCCTCCGCCTGCTCCTCGGGGCTCCCGACCGCCACCCCCACCCCCCCCGCGGTGAGTGGGTCTGGGGACTTCGGGCACAGCCTCGGGGACTTCGCCAAGCGTCGCCAGGAGAGCGCCTTGGAGCCACCCCTGCTGCCCTTTGCCCGAGGGCACCGGCGCCGTGGCAGCCGCGGGGGGGGGGCTGCCCGTGCCCCGGGGGCGGGGGGAGAGCTGTTGGGGGGGTCCCCGGCGCCGCCGTGGCTCGGCAGGCAGCTCCGGTGTTGGTTCCTGCGTGGCTCTGCCAGGTCGTGGGTCCGGTCCTGGAGCAGTGGCTCCGGCCCTGCAGCTCGGGGGAGGGGGCTGGGGAGGGGCGGGGAGAGAGGAGGAGGAAGGAAGGGAGGGAGGGAAGGGGCTGGGCTGCACCCCGCAGGGACCCTGGCACAGGAGCTGCAGCTTTGCCCTCGTCCCAGGGGGTGGCAGCTGCCCTTAGCTACAGGTCACAGCAGCCCCAGGTCCCCTGGGGGGTGCTGGGCTGGGGAGGGCAGGTTCAGGTGGCACCCCGGGGGCTGGAGGGGCAGCCCTGGAGCTGGGGAGGGCAGGTTCAGGTGGCACCCCAGGGGCTGGAGGGGCACCCTTGGTGCTGGGGAGGGCAGGTTCAGATGGCACCCCAGGGGCTGGAGGGGCACCTCTGGAGCTGGAGCTGGGGAGGGCAGGTTCAGATGGCACCCCAGGGGCTGGAGGGGTACCCCTGGAGCTGGGGAGGGCAGGTTCAGATGGCACCCCGGGGGCTGGAGGGGCACCCCTGGAGCTGGAGCTGGGGAGGGCAGGTTCAGATGGCACCCCAGGGGCTGGAGGGGCACCCCTGGAGCTGGGGAGGGCAGGTTCAGGTGGCACCCCGGGGGCTGGAGGGGCACCCCTGGAGCTGGGGAGGGCAGGTTCAGATGGCACCCCAGGGGCTGGATGGGCACCCCAGGGGCTGAAGGGGCACCCTTGGAGCTGGGGAGGGCAGGTTCAGGTGGCACCCCAGGGGCTGGAGGGGCACCTCTGGAGCTGGAGCTGGGGAGGGCAGGTTCAGATGGCACCCCAGGGGCTGGAGGGGCACCTCTGGAGCTGGAGCTGGGGAGGGCAGGTACAGATGGCACCCCAGGGGCTGGAGGGGTACCCTTGGTGCTGGGGAGGGCAGGTTCAGGTGGCACCCCAGGGGCTGGAGGGGCACCCCTGGAGCTGGGGAGGGCAGGTTCAGGTGGCACCCCAGGGGCTGGAGGGGCACCCCTGGAGCTGGAGCTGGGGAGGGCAGGTTCAGATGGCACCCCAGGGGCTGGAGGGGCACCCCTGGAGCTGGGGAGGGCAGGTTCAGGTGGCACCCCGGGGGCTGGAGGGGCACCCCTGGAGCTGGGGAGGGCAGGTTCAGATGGCACCCCAGGGGCTGGATGGGCACCCCAGGGGCTGAAGGGGCACCCTTGGAGCTGGGGAGGGCAGGTTCAGGTGGCACCCCAGGGGCTGGAGGGGCACCTCTGGAGCTGGAGCTGGGGAGGGCAGGTTCAGATGGCACCCCAGGGGCTGGAGGGGCACCTCTGGAGCTGGAGCTGGGGAGGGCAGGTTCCGATGGCACCCCAGGGGCTGGAGGGGTACCCTTGGTGCTGGGGAGGGCAGGTTCAGGTGGCACCCCAGGGGCTGGAGGGGCACCCCTGGAGCTGGGGAGGGCAGGTTCAGGTGGCACCCCAGGGGCTGGAGGGGCACCCCTGGAGCTGGGGAGGGCAGGTTCAGGTGGCACCCCAGGGGCTGGAGGGGCACCCCTGGAGCTGGGGAGGGCAGGTTCAGGTGGCACCCCAGGGGCTGGAGGGGCACCCCTGGAGCTGGGGAGGGCAGGTTCAGGTGGCACCCCAGGGGCTGGAGGGGCACCTCTGGAGCTGGGGAGGGCAGGTTCAGGTGGCACCCCAGGGGCTGGAGGGGCACCCCAGGGGCTGGAGGGGCACCCCTGGAGCTGGGGAGGGCAGGTTCAGGTGGCACCCCGGGGGCTGGAGGGGCACCCCTGGAGCTGGGGAGGGCAGGTTCAGATGGCACCCCAGGGGCTGGAGGGGCACCCCAGGGGCTGAAGGGGCACCCTTGGAGCTGGGGAGGGCAGGTTCAGGTGGCACCCCAGGGGCTGGAGGGGCACCCCAGGGGCTGGAGGGGCACCCCTGGAGCTGGGGAGGGCAGGTTCAGGTGGCACCCCAGGGGCTGGAGGGGCACCCCTGGAGCTGGGGAGGGCAGCCAGAGGGGCTGAGGAAGAAAACTGCTGGCAGGGAGGCTGGGGAGAGCCTGGCCCAGGCTGCCCAGGGAGGCTGTGGCTGCCCCCTGCCTGCTGGTGCTCAGGACCAGGCTGGATGAGGCTCCATCCTCCTGCCCCCCAGCCCTCAGCTCTTGATGGCCATTGCTCAGCTCCCTCTCAGCCTTCTCCTCTGCAGCCTGCACCCCCCCAGGGCTCTCAGCCTCTCCTGCCCAGGCAGTGCTGCAGTCCCTTCAGCAGCCTTGCAGCCCTGCCTTGGCCTCTCTGCAGCAGCTCCCTGTCCCTCTGGAGCTGGGGAGCCCAGAGCTGGAGGCACCTTCTGGCCCAAGGCTGCAGCAGATCCAGGTGCTGCTGCTGAGGAAGTGGAGGCAGGCAGAGAGCAGCTCCATCCCAGCACACTGCAACCAGCCCTCTGCTTTCACACTGCTTGAAGCTGAACAACTGCTCAGGGGCAGAGCTCTCTGCTGAGCCCCCCAGCTGCTGGCCAGCAATGGACAGAGAGAGGATCCTGCCCCTCTGCTCTGCTCTGGGCTGGCCTCACCTGCAGGGCTGGAGGCAGCTCTGGAGCCCCCAGCACAAGGAGGACCTGGAGCTGCTGCAGAGGCTCCAGAGGAGGCCACAGAGATGCTGAGAGGCTGCAGAGCCTCCCCTGTGGGGCCAGGCTGGGAGGCTTGGGGCTGTGCAGCCTGCAGGAGAGAAGGCTGCAGGCAGAGCTCAGAGCAACCTTGCAGGAGCTGAAGGGCTGCAGGAGAGCTGGGGAGGGACTGTGGGCAAGGGCTGGGAGTGCCAGGAGCAGGGAGAATGGCTTGGAGCTGGCAGAGGGCAGAGGGAGAGTGGAGAGGAGGAAGGAATGGTTGGCAGGGAGGCTGGGGAGAGCCTGGCCCAGGCTGCCCAGGGAGGCTGTGGCTGCCTCCTGCCTGGAGGTGCTGAGGCCCAGGCTGGATGAGGCCTGGAGCAGCCTGGTCTGGGGGCAGGGGTCCCTGGGCATGCTGCTGGAGCTGCTGCAGAGGCTCCAGAGGAGGCCACAGAGGTGCTCAGAGGGCTGCAGAACCTCTGCCCTGGGGCCAGGCTGGGAGGGTTGGGGCTGTGCAGCCTGCAGCAGAGAAGGCTGCAGGCAGAGCTGAGAGCTGCAGCTGCAGAGCTGCAGGGCAGCTGCAGGCAGGCTGGGCAGGGACTGCTGAGAAGGGGCTGTGGGGATAGGCCCAGGGGCAATGGTTTGGAGCTGGAGCAGGGCAGAGTTAGGTTGGAGCTGAGGAGGAAGCTGTGCAGAGGGAGGCTGGGGAGAGCCTGGCCCAGGCTGCCCAGGGAGGTGGTGGAGGCTCCATCCCTGCAGCCCTTCCAGCTCAGCCTGGCTGTGTCCCTGGGCAGCCTGCTGCAGCTGGAGCTGGCCCTGCCGCCTGCAGGCCTTGGGCAGGAGGCCCTTGGAGGCTCCCTGCCAGCCTGATGCCAGCTGTGACCCTGTGAGGGCTCAGGCACCAACCTGTTGGTGCTGAAGGCTCCCTGCTGGCCCTCAGCCCACACTGCTGGGCTGGGAGGAGCTGGGCAATGCCCAGGTAGGCTGTGGTGTCACAGTGCTGCCACAAAGAGCTTGGCTCTTCCTCAAGCCCCAGGCAGTGGCAGAGGGCTGCAGGAGGTGCCCAGAGCTGGCTCTGCTTGCTCTGCTTCTCTGTGGGTTTCCTGGAGGAGCTCTGGGCCCTGCCTCACCTCCTTTGGAGCCTGCACCATGGAAGCCTTGAGGTCAGAGGAGACATTGGAGATCATCAAGCTCCACTCCTCCTCCACTCCCCTGGAGCTCCCAGTCCCAGCACTGCTGCTGAGCCAGGGCCAAGTGAGCCCCAGCCCCTGGGCACCTGGGAGAGTTTCAGCTCAGTCCCAGCTGTGCTGTCATGGAATCAGACCCCCAGGGCTGGCAGGGCTGGAAGGGACCCCAGGGCTCAGCCAGCTCCAAGCCCCTGCCCTGGGCAGGGACACCTCACCCCACAGCAGGTTGCTCACAGCCACCTCCAGCCTGGCTGCAAACACCTCCAGGGCTGAGCAGGAGGCTTCCACCACCTCCCTGGGCAGCCTGGGCCAGGCTCTCACCACCCTCCTGGCCAACAACTTCTTCCTCACAGCCAATCTCCAGCTCCCCACTTCTCCTTTTGCTCCATTCCCCCCAGTCCTGTCCCTCTCTGACCCCCTCCAAAGTCCCTCCCCAGCTTTCCTGCAGCCCCCTGCAGCTCCTGGAAGGCCACCAGAAGGTCTCCCTGGAGCCTTCTCCTCTGCAGCCTGCACAACCCCAACCCTCTCAGGCTGTGCTCAGAGCAGAGCAGGTTGCTCACACCACCTCCAGCCCGGCCTTCAAAGCCTCCAGGGCTGCCTTTCCTTGCCTGGCAGCAGGGGGGAAGGTCCTTTGCAGGTCCTCTGATGGGAGCAGGGCCACAAGGTGCAGCCTGCAGGGGACTGCCCACTGCCAGCAGCCCCCTCCAGCCTCCCCAGCTCTCTGCTCAGCCAGGGCAGGAGATCTGCTGCAGGGAGCAGCAGCAGGCTGCTGTGGGGATGACTGACTGCATGTGCAGGGAGAAGGCTGTGAGGCTGTGAGGCTGCCCTGGGGACCTGGGGCAGGCTGGGGGCTCCCAAGAATTCCATCAGGGATTGGCTGCTCAGGGCCTCATCCAGCCTGGGCCTCAGCACCTCCAGGCAGGGGGCAGCCAC